>NW_028238625.1:0-113951 GCF_009769465.1 Tauraco erythrolophus | reverse complement strand
CGGATCTTTCCTCTTCCAAATCTTTCATCTCTGTTGGCCAAACCCCTCTTCTCTCCCCCAAATCTGCCATCTCCCTTGTCCCAGCTACCTCTGACCTCTCCAAATAGTTCTTCTTGTTGAGGGCAATATTGTAATGGCTTTCCAGACCTCCAAGTACCTGTCTCCTCACTGCTGGCCAGTCAGCAGTGACCTCAGGGCCAGCATCCAAGGGAAGACAAGGTGCTGCTGTGCTGGAGAGGTCTGTGCTCAGCCACCCCAGCAGTGTTGGAGGCAGGCGATGCCCTCCACCACCCTTGAGATGCTCTGTCTGCCTCTCTGTTCATGCTCCAGAAGGGCTTCTGTATGTCCTGGGACACATATCCCACACGGGTGCTTCAGCTCCCCCAGGGCATCCTGGAGGCAGTGGCCAGCTCTGTGTGGATAATGGAATCGAGCCTTGGATGTAGATCTTAGAACAAACCTGAAACGTTTGTTTCATGAGCTCGTGTTCATGAACGTTTGTTTCAAATGAGCTCAATGTTGTAGCTGAAAAAGATCTTGGTTTCCAACATTGCTACGTCGTTAAGAATTTTCATTATTTTTTCACAGTTTTTCATTAACAGCACCAAAGGTATGGACTAGCAAGCTGATGATGCTCTCTCTCGCTATGTGAACAGGATTTTTGCAGCCGCTTATTGAAATAAACTTTTTTGCCAATGTTTCAAAAGGGGAAACATGACTCAGAGGAACTGCTGCCTTTCTGTTGGCACACTTCATCTCTTTACTTCTGCCTCTGGGTCTTTCCTCCTTCCTCTGCCTATTCTATCTCCAGTGAGCTCACCAAGGGAAAAATTCATTATATGGCAGAATAACTCATGCTTGAAAAGACCTGAAGATCATCTTGTCTGACTCTCCTACTTGAGGCAGGGTGACCTAGATGAGGTATTTCAAAGACTCCCTTCAGCTTGCCATCATCTACGAAGGAGCTACTCCATCCCATCATACAGGGAGATAATAAAGATGTCCAACAATGCTGACCCAAGTGCTGGTCACAGAGGAATGCCAAAAGTGACAGGTTGTTGGGAGGACTCCATACCACTGATGTCATCTGAGCCTTTTTGTCCGGCATAACTCTCACCTCATTGTCTACTTTTTCAGCCCAGATATCACCAATCTGGCTATAAGGAGACTACGGGAGTCAATGGACGTGGATTCACGATCCACGTGGATTCAGGAATATTTTATTTTCCTTCAAGTGGCTGGAGATGGCTGCAAGAGGACTTGCCCCATCACCTTCCCAGGGATTGAGAGGAGGCTGACCAGCCTGTAATTCTCCCAATCCTCCTTCTTGCCATTCTTGAAGATGGGTTTGATATTTTCTTTTTTCAAGCACCTTGGAACCTCCTTGATTGCTCTGACTTTTCTGAGATGCTTGAGAGAGATCTCATGATGACTCTGGTCAGCTCTACCAGCTCCTCTCTACTCCTTCCCACACCAAAAGCCTTCTCTATATCCCACACGTCCAGAAGAGTGTCTTGGATGCAGCACACTCCTGTCCAGGTCCTCAGGGACTGTTCAAAAGAGAACCAAAAGTGATTACTTCCTGTCAGTTCAAAACTCCAATGGCCTCTCTGTGCAGCTCACAGCTTTCCTGAACATTCTTCTCAGTGCTCCCCTGCCCCCAACTTTTCTGGTCCTCAGGCTGTAGATGAGGGTCCTGAGGATGGTGTAGAAAAAGGTCTTTGTCAAACTGTCTCAGGAGGATTGTTCTGGGCCTCACACAGACAGGGATGAGGGTGCTGTAGGAAACAGTGACAATAAACAGGAGAGAAGATCAGATGGAAGAGGCTTTCTGCCTGCCACAACAGATAGAAGACTTGCCCCAGGGTGGAGCACAGGATACCAGCGTGAAAAGGAAGGGCAGGACTGGCTCTCAGAAGCACGTTATGAAAGCAAAGAGCACGAGTGTCAGTGTCACTGCAGGAGAGCCCCAGTGAAATCACAGACAAGGTGGTCCACACCACTGTGAACACAGAATTAAGTCTGGGATAAAAGTTAAGTGATTACTGTAGATGAGAAAAATCCCCCAACAAAGGTGTAGCTGCCTTCTGGACACAGACCTTCCAGTTCATGAGTCTTGTGAGGAGAGAGGTGGGTGGCACACTGCCCAGTACTGATCGTAGGATGTGGCCACCAGCAGAAAACACTCAGGACTTGCAAAAGGTGCAGAAAACAGTACTAACACTGCTGTGAGCAGAGACGGGGCATGGTGGTGGAGCTGTAGAAGTATTCAAGCGTTCGACCTTCAGCATAATGATGAGAATATCCCCAACCGAAATCACAGGGCAGGTAGTGAGAGAGACGCGGAAGAGATTTGTCTAAGAGTAGAAGACATTTCCCATTTGCATAAGGGAAATTCCGTAGATGATGTCTGATAGGTCCATTGTCCTTTATCCACAGAAGGTTTTACATCCTTCTTCCCCCTTCTGTCTTTGTAGGACATCTGCAAAGAAGAATATTTGTTTCTTTGTGAGTTGCTTAAAGACATTGTGAAGGAAGTTCTAGGAGATGCAACATGGAGATGTGTCTGCCTCCGAGTGCATTCCAACACCCTGGATGTGCTCTGTCTCTTGTGAAAGGTGAGACATGCCTTCTTCTAAAGGGCATTGTCTCTCCTGCTTGCAGAACCCCTCCAGATTGCCCAGGTGAGATGCCCCACAGACGTGATTCATTCATGGTGTGTAATGAAAGGGACAGGCCAGAAAGCCAAGGGAGCAGACAGGAGCATTTCCAAGGAACCTGTCAAAAGTGGGTGAGAGAAAATTCACCAGGAGGGTGGATGTTGTTCCTGGAGTCACACACAGCAGTGTCAGGGCTCTGTCAGGTGTCCACCCCTGAGCTGCCCTTGTGCACTCATCTCACACACAGGGCTGTTCAGAGACACGAGCCCTTCCCTTGCACATGCACAGACGGTGCACTGCAGCAGTCAGAGCATCTCCCTGGCCTCCTGCTGCCATTCCCCAGGGCTGGGAGGCACCTCAGCCCTGTGGTGTGTTGTCCTGCTCTGAGGCTGTCTGACATGTCCCAAGGCATGAAGAATGCACGCAGGGCCCTTGACTCAAAGAAGCCCATCCCAGTGCTGCATTCAGGTGGTTTCCCAGGAGATGTGTGTCGCTGCCGTCTCGGGGACGGAGAGAAGAACGACACAGAATTCAGGTGCAGGAGAAAGAGCCAACGCCAACAGCAGGAGCAGCAGCAGCAGGAGCATCAGCATCAGCAGCAGCATCAGCCGTTTATTAATTACAAATCCGTATATATATATAATATGGTTTTCAAGGATGGCCAAGGCAATTGGTCGCTTGACCATCCACCTCCGAGAGTGATTGGCTAAATGCTACAACACCCATTTCAAAACAACTTTCCCAGTGTGCCATAAACAAGACTGCATAACAAGCTACAGGTGCAAGATAAAGTCTTAGTTTACAAAAATCTCAAACTGTTTCTCAGCTGGCCTGCATGGGAACTCTCTCAAGTTGAGAGGCCAGTGCTGGAAACAGTGGTTGTTACTGGCTGGTCTGTGACATCTGCCCTGGGGGAGCTTCTCCCTGGTGCCCAGCAAACACAGACACAGACCAGACTCTTCTCTGCTGGTCCTTCACGACTCTTCCATGAAGCCTGGTTGTGCAAGGACACTGTGGTGTGCCACCACCTGCAACCTTGCGCGCTTTAGCTGTTCACTGTTTTTTTCTCTCTGCTGAAATTTACTGAGCGGATTCTTGAGAACTACATGAGAAGCAGACTTAAGCCTTCCTGCATTGCCCTGAGAAGACCCCCTGGTATGATGGAACCGCTCTTAGGGAGGCCAGCTCTGTCACAGCAGTGCCCATTGCCTGCCCCTGCCTGCGGTCACAGGGCTGCCACCCCGCAGGACTGTGACCAAGCTGCCAGAGAGCTCAGGGCTGACACCAAACCCAAGGGCTCAGAGAGAGAGTGTGGGAGGGAAAAGAGAGCAGCTCTGGAAGAACAAGTGCTCCCTGGCAGGGCTGCCATGCCGGGACGCTCTTCCCCTCCACCTCTGCACACAGGGACTGTCTCTGCAGCTCTGGAAAGATCTTGGAGGAAGGATCTCAGGAAAAAAAAGTCACTGCAAGGCCCTTTATTTTGTCTAATCACACAGAGCGCACAGCTCCTCGTTTGCACAGCCACTCGGTCAGGAAAGGAAAGCAGAGAGTGAATGAGAAAGGGGATGACAACATCACTATAAGTGAAAAACCACCAATAACAACAAAAATTACAGATGACAGGTTGGCCCTGCAACAAGTTTTATTGTAACTGCTACGCAGAAGAAAATGAGTGGTTTATTGCTTTCAAATACCATCCAGTCATCAGTTTCCTCAGGGCATCCTTGAGCTCCTGGTTCCTCATGCTGTAGATGAGGGGGTTCACTGCTGGAGGCACCACCGAGTACAGAACTGACAGCACCAATTCGAGAGATGGGGAGGAGATGGAGGGCGGCTTGAGGTAGGCAAAAATGCCAGTGCTGACAAACAGGAAGACCACGGTCAGGTGAGGGAGGCACGTGGAAAAGGCTTTGTGCCGTCCCTGCTCAGAGGGGATCCTCAGCACGGCCCTGAAGATCTGCACGTACGACACCACAATGAACACAAAACACCCAAAGACAAAACAGGCACTAACCAGAAGAATCCCAACTTCCCTGAGGTAGGAGTGTGAGCAGGAGAGCTTGAGGATGTGGGGTATTTCACAGAAGAACTGGTCCAGGGCATTGCCGTGGAAGAGGGGCAGTGAAAATCATAGAATCATAGAATCGTTAGGGCTGGAAGGGACCTTCAAAGGTCATCTAGTCCAACCCCCCTGCAAGGAACAGGGATATCTCCAACTAGATCAGGTTGCTCAGGGCCTCATCCAACCTGGCCTTGAACGTCTCCAGCAATGGAGCATCCACCACCTCTCTGGGCAACCTGTTCCAGTGTTCTACCACTCTCATGGTAAAAAATTTTTTCCTAATATCCAATCTGAATCTACCTCCCTCTATTTTAAAACCGTTACCCCTTGTCCTATCACAACAGGCCCTCCTGAACAGCCTCTCCCCATCTTTCCTGTAGGCCGCCTTGAAGTACTGGAAGATTGCTATAAGGTCACCCCGGAGCCTCCTCTTCTCCAGGCTGAACAGCCCCAACTCTTTCAGCCTGTCCTCATAGGAAAGGTGCTCCAGCCCTCTTATCATCTTCGTGGCCCTCCTCTGGACCCTCTCCAACTGGTCCATGTCCTTCTTATGTTGGGGACTCCAGAACTGGACGTAATATTCCAAGTGAGGTCTCACGAGGGTAGAGTAGAGGGGAAGAATCACCTCCCTCGACCTGCTGGCCACGCTCCTCTTGATGCAGCCCAGGACGCGGTTGGCCTTCTGGGCCGCAAGAGCACATTGCCGGCTCATATTGAGCTTCTCGTCCACCAGTACTCCCAAGTCCTTCTCCTCAGGGCTGCTCTCGATCCATTCTCCGCTCAGTCTGTATTTGTGCCTGGGATCGCCACGACCCAGATGTAGGACCTTGCACTTGGCCTGATTAAACTTCATGAGGTTGGTACGGGCCCACCTCTCCAGCCTGTCGAGGTCCCTCTGGATGGCATCCCTCCCTTCCAGCGTGTCGACAGCACCACACAGCTTGGTGTCATCGGCGAACTTGCTGAGGGTGCACTCCATGCCACTGTCCACGTCACCGACAAAGATGTTGAAGAGGGCCGGGCCCAACACGGACCCCTGAGGGACGCCACTCGTGACCGGTCTCCACTTGGACATCGAGCCATTGACCACTACTCTCTGAGTGCGGCCATTGAGCCAATTCCTTATCCACCGAGTGGTCCATCCATCAAACCCATGCCTCTCTAATTTAGAGAGAAGAATGTCGTGCGGGACAGTGTCAAAAGCTTTGCACAAGTCCAGGTAGATGACAGCCGTTGGTCGACCCTTGTCCACCGATGCTGTCACCCCATCGTAAAAGGCCACCAAGTTGGTCAGGCACGATCTGCCTTTGGTGAAGCCATGTTGGCTGTCACCCACCACCTCCTTGCTCTCCATGTGCCTTAGCATGGTTCCCAGGAGAATCTGCTCCATGACCTTGCCAGGCACAGAGGTGAGGCTGACCGGCCTGTAGTTGCCCGGGTCCTCCTTGTTCCCCTTTTTAAAAATGGGGGTTATGTTCCCTCTCTTCCAGTCATCGGGGACCTCGCCAGACCGCCACGACTTCTCGAATACAATAGCCAGTGGCTTGGCAACTTCATCCGCCAGTTCCTTCAGGACCCGCGGATGGATCTCATCAGGTCCCATGGACTTGTGCACCTTCAAGTTCCTCAGATGTTCTCGAACCTGGTCTTCAAGCACAGTGGGCGGTGGTTCATCCTCACAGTCCCTGCTAGTTCTTTCCACAGCTTGGGTGGTAAGACAAGAGGCTTTACCAGTGAAGACTGAGGCAAAAAATTCATTGAGTACCTCAGCCTTCTCTATGTCCCGGGTAACCAGAGCACCAGTATCCTTCCGGAGGGGGCCTACATTCTCTTTGGACTTCCTTTGTCCCCTACATACCTATAGAAGCATTTCTTGTTGCTTTTTATATCCCTTGCCAAATTCAATTCCTTCAGGGCTTTAGCCTTCCTCACTTGATCCCTGGTCGCTCTTACAGCTTCTCTGTATTCCTCCCAGGCTATCTGTCTCCGCTTCCACCCTCTGTAGGCTAACCTCTTCATTTTCAGTTGGTCTAGGAGCTCCTTGCTCATCCACGCTGGCCTCCTGGTCTTTTTGCCCGACTTGTTCTTTGTCGGGATGCACCTCTGCTGAGCTTGGAGAAGGTGTTCCTTGAATGTGGACCAACTTTCCTGGGCCCCTTGTCCCTCCAGGGCCGCCTCCCACGGCACTTTGCCCATCAGGTGCTTCAAGAGGCCGAAGTCCGCCTTCTTGAAGTCTAGGGTACAGAGCTTGCTGGATGGTTTCCTTGCTGCCCCATGGATCTTGAACTCCACTGTGTCGTGGTCACTGCAGCCAAGGCTATCCTTAAGTTTCACATCGCCCACCAGTCCCTCCCTGTTGGTGAGCACAAGGTCAAGCATGGCAAAGATGATTTCTTTAAATTCTATTTACAGCCTAAAACACCCCATAGTCTGGAGATATGTCATTTCCTTATCTCCGGCCAAGAACGTCCTTATTTTGACATCTGACTATTGCCTGTTATTCTCCTGCCCAGCACCATGGTTACAAGACTGGCTTCATCTTCCTGACAACCTCTCCATAGGGACTGCCAGGTCACTACGAGGTGCCCAAGGCCATCCCTTCTGCAGGTTGAACAAGGCCCTGTCCCTCCATCTCTCCTCCCAGGCAGGTGTTCCATCCCCTGAGCAGCTCGATGATTCTCCACTCAACTCTCTCCCAGTTATACACGTCTTCCTTGCTGGGGTGGGTTGTTTCTGGCCAATAGCCCAGCAGCCATTCTGCTGCTCACTCCCTCCTTCCTTTCCCCAGTGGAGGCCCAAAAATTAACACAGTAGTGTACAGGTGGTCTAACGAGCAATGAGCATGAGGAGACAATCACCTCCCTCTCTCTTTTGGTGAGGGTCCTCTTCATACTCTCCAGGACATCACTGGCTGCCTTTGCTACCAGATCTCATGGTGGGATCACGTTTTGCCTTCTGCCTCCCAGCACCACCAGTAACATTTTGTAGAGCTACTCCCAGGCCCTGCAACTGCAGAGTGTCAGTCTATCCCAGGTGCAGGATCTGGTCTTTGTCTTTCTTGTATCTCATGAAGTTCCTGACAGGACAGACCTCCTGTCTGTCAGATTTCCCCTGAGTGGCATCCCTAGGGCACGGGAATGGCCATCTTGATCTAGTGTTGTTGACAAATGTGGTGAGAGTTGCCTCCTCCAGGTCATAGATACACATCGTAAGATGTATTTAGGGCCAAGGAGAGTCCCCTGTGCTGTCCCACCACCCCCCAGTATGTCCCACTGGCCTCGAGGTAGGGTAGGACCCCTTCACTGCGGCTCTCTCAGCCTCATCCTCCAATTGGTGCTTTACCCACCTGATTCTCTACTTGTCCAGACTGCAATGTCCTACCTTGGGTACTAGAATATTGAGGGAGACCATGCCAAGAGTTTTGCTGAAGCTGATCTAGAAGACATACATTTTTATCTCATAATGCTCAACTGACATCTGTCAGGTTGGCGAGGCATGATATACCCTTGGAAAACCCACGTTGCCAGTTCCTTTCTTTTAGGTGCCCAGAGATGTCACCCAAGATGACTCTAATTGATGTCATACTCTTCACCATTGCGAGCTTGTACAGCCTGGGGTTCCCTGGCTGGCACTTTTGGACTCTTTCAAGGACGACTGCAACATTTTCCTTTTCTCTTTCACAAGAGGCATCCGCCAATCCTAACTCAAAAAAGATATTCCAAGGAAATAATTATTTACGCCTGTAACTTCATTTCCACTATTCTGCCTCTTATACCATGTACTTCATTTTTCTAACCTAAAATTTTATTTTTCTACAGTTTTCTAATATTTAATCTGTCCAGGATACTCTGACCATTTCTCCCGTCACCTTTTCAGCAGACTGTCTGGGCAAAGGCCTTTTCCATTTTTTTATCCAGTTTTATCCTTCCCTTATTCTTTGTTCACTCAGATGCCTCTCACCAATGCTGCTGCTTTGACCTTCAGGAGGTAAAAGCTCACCTGTCTTTCCCCAGTCCAATTGTCTCCTTTGCCCATTCTTTCATTGTGTTTATGTCTGTCTTTTTGTATCTCCCTACCTAAAATATTTCTCATAAGATTACCCCTTGTAGAAAAATAACCTCATGAGAGACAGTTTGTACTAAGTATATGCCTGAGGAGTGTTTCATTGTTTATGACTCTCTGTCACGCTTTACTTTTCTTTGCTTGCAAAGAGGAAAAATCCTCCTGTGCCTGTGTGCAGCCAGGTCCCTGAAGAAAACAGGTGGGAGATGGTGCAAAGGAGCTGTAACATCCAGCTGCAGAGATCAGTGGAGAAGTCTGATGCAAGGAGAAGTGATGCCAGTCCTGGGGGGACAAGGAGAGAAATGGTGGGGTTGGGAGGTGAGGAGCAAGGTTGTCCATACAGTGTCAGACCTCAAGGAACTGTTTCTCCTACCAGTCTAGATCTCCTGAGGAGGCACTCAGGATCATTATCACTTGGAGAATGCTGCTATAACCTCTTCTCTAAACTAAAAAGGAATGAAATATTGCCTTTAAAATAAAAAATAATGTTGTTCAGGTGCACGTTGAAATCTTCCTCCTCAACTACACTATGAAAGAGCTCCAATTAGCTATATAAGTCTTGAAGACTTGAAGAAAATTACAAGAAGATGAAGAGCTCATTAGGGCATTTGAGGCTCATTACATGAACCTCAGATACTGAGAGAAGACTGAGCAAACCTCTCAACAAGTCCAAGTCAGAAGCAAAACCCAAAGTTCCTTGAAGCATTGATTGGCCCCACTGAGGGTCATTACTGACAAAGCCTCCCCAAGGACTCGTTAGAGCAGATCATTGGAGGCCATGATTGCAGGTAGGCAAAGGCCCTGAGCAGGTGGCTGTAATGCTGAGAAAACCCTTTGGTTTGTTTTGTGAAGCAGAAAGGCCAAGCCCTGACCCCCAGGCCCTGGGAAGGCACATCCTGAGACCCTCAAATGAATGTTTTGTCTCACTGGCCTTGGTGGCAGAGGCAACTGCTACAGCCAAGGGGACAAAGATCTCAGTGCTGTTGGACCTTTCAGCCTTGCTAGAGCCCTTGGCCATCCCTACTGCAGGCTGTCCTACAATGTCCAATGCCTGTACCTCTTTCTCTTCATGTTGTTGACACCCTCCTTGTTTTCCCACCTGCTTCTCACCCCACCATTTCTATACCTTCACTGATGTCTCTCTACTCTCACTGGTCATTCCTTGGAACACAAAGCCATGGGCTGATTCAGACTCCCTCTGGGTGACCTCTTGCATCACAATATTACCCTCTGAGTGATATTTCTTTTTTCTCACTTGCAGTTGGAACCTTCCAAACTGCACTTTGTGGAGATTTCCTTCTCATCCCACTACCAAGAGAAGCACCATCATCTCTGAAATTACCTTTCAAGCAGTTGCAGGCTACTACTGTAGTGCCATGAGCCTGCACTTCGACAGACTGAAGAAGCCCAGGTCCCTCAGCCTCTCCACAGAGGTCCCAAACCCCATCCTGGCAGATCTCCTCTAGAACCTCCCATCATGAAGGGAAGCTCTGTTGTGGAAGGAAATTCAGACTCATCAAAGCTGGAAGGGACCTCAGAAGGTCTCTAGGTTAACCTCCTCCTCTCAGCAGGGTCACCTATGAGGTCAGAGCAGGTTTCTCAGGGCTTTATTCATTTTAAATTTGAAAAGCTTGAAAAGGATGGAGATGACACAAGCTCTCTGGGAAATCTCTTCCAGTGCTTGAGTGTCTTGAAGGGCAGAAAATTTTTCATCCTTTATTTCAGCTGATGCCCATTGGCCCTCATCTTCCAACCAGGCACAAAAGTGTGAACCTGACTCCATTTTCTTGCTGATAACCAAGAAGATGTAGGAAGGCTGTTTTTAGGTCTCCTCAAATCTTTTCTCCTGACTTTACACCTTTGCAGCTAAAGTGGACAAGGGCAACCTGGGTTGCTTTTGGAAAAGCACTGCCAGCAGGTTGATGGAGGTCATCCTTCTTCTCTACTCAGACCTGCTACAATTTGTCCTGCTGACTCGTCTCAGGGTTTTCTGCTCTACAACCTCACTCTCACTGCAGCCAAAGCTGCCCTCCACATCTTCCACCACTCCTGCTTTGTCTTCTTGTGAAAGACATATCCAGGAGAAGATTATCACCACACCGGGTTAGGGATCTCCTTCTACCTTCCCTCTGACTGAGGTCTTCTGGCACAGGTCCATGGTCTTTAAAATCCCCAGTGATTCCCAGGGCTTTAAATTGTGTCCCTTCTTCCAGCTGCCAAGAGGACAACTCATCCTCTTCCCAACCTTCCTCAGTGATCCTGATCAAAAGACCATTGTACCTCAAGGAGTGAGTGGTCCACCTAACAGTAAACCTGAGCAGACCCAGGCCTGTGCTGTGCTCTGCGTCCAGCTTGGCCTTCAGTCTGTGCTGTGCAGATCATACTCCTGGGTTGCAGAATGATTTTGAATGAGAAGTTCGTAGAAATCTCCCACCTGGTACCAGTGATTAGGCCAACTGCATGTCCTTCCCTGTATCTGACACGGCCACAACAAGTTCACGTGTGATCGGCCTCTTTTGGGGGCAGTAGAAATGATGACTGGAATTTTTTTCCTTCTGAGAGAAAACACTGCAAGTGATCACGGGAACAAAATGGGATAACCTTTCTACAGACGAATCTGCAGGACTTGCTGCACCAGCTGACCTGACAGAAGACACCTCACCATGGTCTTCCAAGCCATCAGCCTGCTGCTGGCCTTTCAGCTTCTTGCAGAAACACAACCAAAGCGTGTGCGTGCTGCTGTCCCATCAGGTGCTTGGGGGAAAGCACGTCACAGCCACAGCCAACCCCTCTTCCTGGATGGGCCTACCAGGTATTTAAAGGAATTCCCAAATCAATGTGCCAACCTTGTGTGTTCTGCTTTCCTATCAGGGACGCTGGCAGATTCATAGATTCATAGATTTCTAGGTTGGAAAAGACCTTAGAGATCATCGAGTCCAACCATCCCTAATCCCCATTAAACCATATCCCTAAGTAGATCATCCACCCTATTCTTAAACACATCCAGGGATGGGGACTCAGCCACCTCCCTGGGCAGCCTATTCCAGTGGCTGACAACCCTTTCAGAGAAGAAATTCTTTCTAACATCCAACCTGAATCTCCCCTGACTAAGCTTACACCCATTTCCTCTTGTCCTATCACCCATCACTAATGTAAAGAGCCCTTTCCCCACCTCCCCACCATCCCTTCTCAAGTATTTGTAGGCTGTAATCAGGTCTCCCCTCAGCCTCCTCTTCTCCAGGCTAAACAGCCCCAACTCCCTCAGCCGCTTCCCATAAGTTTTATTTTCCAGCCCCTTGACCAGTTTAGTCTCCCTTCTTTGGACTCGCTTCAGGAGCTCAATATCTCTCTTAAAGCGAGGGGCCCAAAACTGGGCACAATATTCCAGGTGCGGCCTCACCAGTGCCGAGGACAGGGGCAGGATCACTTCCCTGTTCCTGCTGGTCACACTATTCTTGATACATGCCAGTATCCCATTGGCCTTTTTGGCCACCTGGGCACACTGCTGGCTCATATCAAGCCGGTAGTCAACCAACACCCCCAGGTCCTTCTCCGCCAGGCAGCTCTCCAGCCACTCTTCCCTGAGCCTATAGCAATGTTTGGGGTTTTTACACCCCAAGTGAAGGACTCTGCACTTGGCCTTATTAAAGCTCATGCCATTGGCCTCAGCCCAACGATCCAGTCTGTTCAAATCTCTCTGAAGGGCCTCCCTCTGAAGGGCTCCCTTTAGATGTGAGCCTAAAAACACATGTCCCAGCCACGGTTCAAGGGCTGACCTATCAGCTACTGCAGCAAGAAGTGACCTCACAGGCCTTTTCCCAGCCATGTTCCTGCTGCTGGCCTTTCAACTCCAGAGACAACAGTGACCTCACAGCCACCTTCCCAGCCTTGGGTTATATGTTGGCCCATGAGATCCTGAGGCACCACTGACCTCACCATAGTGTTCCCACCCATCTCCTCCCTGGAGCCTATGACCTGATCAGATGGTTAACTGAATGAAGGGGGCTTGTGAATCTACAGGCTCTGGATAATATGACTGCTGGAATTTATGTGGGTCAGAATGAACTTTTGGGGGAAGGTCCGTATGCCAGGGTCACGCACAGACAGGATTACAGCAGGTAGTTTTCCAACAACTAACTGAGTTGGCTCTGAAAGCATTAAGACGTGTCTCTGACCTCAGGGCAGGGGAGGCTGCCTTTGCTTCCATTCGTCAGGGAGCACAGGAACCTCATGTACGTTTCCTTGATCGGCTGCGAACAGCAGTTCAGAGACAACAGGCATATCAAGGATAAGGGTCATTAGGGGCAGTCAACATGGCTTCACTAAGGGGAAGTCGTACCTGATGGCCTTTGATGAGGACATCACCCAGTGGGTGGATGATGGTAGAGCAGTGGATGTGGCCGTTGGATGAAGTCAGTAGTCTTCCTCACCTTGTCCCCAGGGTGACCCCGGACTTTACACATGCACGTAAAGCACCATGCATCTGACAACAACATCAACTGGCTTAGGCTAGCACACCAAAATGCTGAGTGGCCCCTTTAAGAAACGAGAGCCACACGCATGTACTGTCCTGCTTCCTCAGAGCCTGTGGCTGTACAAGAACAAACAGAATGGTTAAAAGTCACATTCACAGAGAAGATCACACTTCGCTGTGCTGCCCCAACATTGCTCCATATTGACACGACTCAGGTGTATGTATCTCACACCTCCAATCCCTGACATTCTGTGATTCTGTGAGTAGAGGGGGAGAATCCCTCCCACTCCTCTCCTGACCACGCTCCTGCTCATACAGCCAGAACGCTGTCGGCCACCTTGGCTGCCAGGGTCACTGCTGACTGCTGCAGCTTGGTGACCAACTAGGACCTTTTCTGCTGAGCTGCGCCCCAGCCGGGGCTGTTGCATTTCTCCTCTCTGCAATCTAGTAGCTCCTTGTTGGCCCACTCTGCCATCCTGGCGAGGTTCCTCTGGAAGGCAGCCCTCCAGTGTACGTGCTGGTCCCCTGCCTTGCTTTTGTGTCCTCTGCAAACTCAGCTCCTCCGGGACACTGAGAACATCATGAAGCCCAAGGAGAGGCCCAAACGCATCCAAGCCAGTCTTTTACTGCCCTCTTTCCCCACCCTGGCTAGACAGCCCCTTCCCAGCTTTGATACAGATGCATTGCAGCAGACAGGGTGTGGTGGGGTAACCTTGGCTGGCTGCCAGGTGCCCACCCAGCCACTCTCTCACTCCTCCCCCTCAGTAGTGCAGGAGGAGAAAAACACAGAAACAAAAAGCTCATGGCTTGATATAAAGGCAAAGACATCACTTCTCAATTAGCGTCATGAGCAAATGAGACTCAACATGGGGAAAATTAATTGAATTTATTACAGCTCTAGCTGGTGCGGTTACCGGGAGCCCTTGTGGGTGCAGTTACCGGGAGCCCTTTTTGGTGCAGTTACCTTTAGCTCTTGTTGGTTACCTGGAGGCCTTCTTGGTGACTGGAAGCCCTTATTGGTTACCAGGAGCCCTTGTTGTTGTGGTTACGGAGAGTCCTTTTTGATGTGGTTACCAAGAGCACTTGTTGGTGCAGTTACTGGGAGCTCTTGTTTGTGCGGCTACTGCAAGCCCTTCTTGCTTACCAAGAGCCATTGTTGACACAGTTAGCAGGAGCCCTTGTTGCTTACTGGGATCTGTTTTTCGTTACACGGAGCCCTTGTTGGTGTGGTTACTAGTAGTCCCTTTTGGAGCGGTTACCAGGATCCTTTGTTGGTTACTGGGAGCCATTGTTGGTTACCAGGAGCCCTTGTTGGTGCAGTTACTGGTAGGCCTTTTTGGTGCAGTTACCTTTAGTTCTTGTTGGTTACCCAGAGGCCTTCTTGGTGACCGGAAGCCCTTATTGTTTACCAGGAGCCCTTGTTGTTGTGTTTACTGGGAGCCCTTGTTTTTGTGATTACCGGGAGGCCTTGGTACAAGTTCCATTTAGACCTTGTTGGTTACCTGGAGGCATTGCTGGTTACTGAGAGCACTTATTGGTTTACAGGAGCCTTTGTTGGTGCAGTGACTGGGAGCCCTTGTTGGTTACCAGGAGCCCTTGTTGGTTACCAGGGGCCCTTGCTGGTTACTGGGAGCCCTTGTTGGTTATCAGGACTCCTTGTTTGTGCAGTTACCAGGAGCCCTTGTTAGTTACCGAGAGTCATTTCATGCGGTGAAAGAGGCCAGCTCTGAGTCAGTGTTAGACACACTATTATAAAAGAATCAGGTGACAGAAAGTAGGTACGTGTCTCAGGTGGAGTGATGGAAATGCAAACATTTATGTAGGAACATAATGAACATTCAAAACAATAACGATAGCAGTAATTGTAAATAGAATGATTAAAAATAACATTTTTTTTTTTTAAAAAAAAAGATGGAATCAGACACTGTGGTAGTCATTTGTGTGAGAGGTGGTAAATTTCTCTCTCTGAAAAATGTCCATGAAATCAGATTCCTACTGACATCCTTGAGCTCGTGGTTCCTCATGCTGTAGATGAGGGAGTTCACTGCTGGAGGTATCACTGAGTACAGAACTGCCAACACCAAGTCCAGAGATGGAGAAGAGATGGAGGGGGGCTTCCGATGGGCAAACAAAGCAGTGCTGATAAACAGGGAGACCACGGCCAGGTGAGGGAGGCATGTGGAAAAGGCTTTGTGCCGTCCCTGCTCAGAGGGGTTCCTCAGCACGGCCCTAAAGATCTGCACAAAGGACACCATAATGAACACAAAACACCCAAATCCTAAACAGGCACTAACCACAAGAAGCCCAACTTCCCTGAGGTAGGAGTGTGAGCAGGAGAGCTTGAGGATGTGGGGTATTTCACAGAAGAACTGGTCCAGGGCATTGCCGTGGCAAAGAGCCAAAGAAAATGTATTGGCTGTGTGCAGCACAGCATGGAGAAACCCAGTGGCCCAGGCAGCTGCTGCCATGTGGCCACAAGCTCTGCTGCCCAAGAGGGTCCCGTAGTGCAGGGGTTTGCAGGTGGCAACATAGCGGTCATAGGACATGACAGTGAGAAGACAATACTCTGCACTAAACAAGAAGAATACAAAGAAGAGCTGCCCAGCACATCCTGAGTAGGAAACATCTCTGGTGTCCCAGAGGGAACTGGCCATGGCTTTGGGAAGAGTGGTGGAGATGAAGCCCAGGTCAAGGAGGGAGAGGTTGAGGAGGAAGAAGTACATGGGGGTGTGGAGGTGGTGGTCACAGGCTATGGTGGTGATGATGAGGCCATTTCTCAGGAGGGCAGCCAGGTAGATGGCCAGGAAGAGCCAGAAGTGCAAGAGCTGCAGCTCCCATGTGTCTGCGAGTGCCAGCAGGAGGAACCCTGCAATGAAGCTGCCATTAGACATTTTCTTCCTCTTGACATGGAGACCTATTTAGTAAGAAATAGGCAGTGACAAGGTAGGGGAGACTTCTCTAAGCAAAATCAAAACCGTTTCTAATACACTCTTCCCCTGCTACACATGCCCTCTTTTCCTTTTCCAGGAGATCTTCCTTCATCTCTGCTAATGTAGCTCTGGTTGGTGCTGGATGAATGTTCCTTAAGGGCAGGCTCTCTGTTCACTGGCTGCCCAGGAGTCAGCCCTGCTCTGCAGCAGTGGGTTCGTGGGAATGGTGGGGGCAGGAACCAGTCCTTCATCAGATGAAAGCATTCTTGACGCAGAAGTGTTTGTCAGATTCTGCATTCCCCGTGCTAAGGAACCAGGATGGCAGAAGGCAGTGTGAGAGGTTTGGGGTTTTGACAGCTCCCCCGTCTCCCCTGGGCAGTGTTCTTGGATGCTACAAACCCTCAACATTGCTGCTGCACTCAGAGAGGACAGAGTGAGTCCTCCAAGACAGGAGGCTTGAGTGTGGCTCAGTACAGAGGGAGGGGAAATGGTCTGTCCCTCTGTCTTGTTCTCAGCTGCCCTGGAGAGCGACCAAACACCCATGTTACCCTGAAATCAACCATTGTCTGCTGAGAGCAGAGGGACCCAGTGCAGACCACTAAATGTCTCACCTTTCTGAAAGGTCTCAGCACCCTACTTCTAGTCAAGGACACTCATGCCCATCCCCGGAAATGTTCAAGGCCAGATTGCATGAGGCTTTGAAAAACCTGATCTAACAGAAGGTGTCCCGGCCATGGCAGGAGGGTTGAAACTTGGTGATCTTCAACGTACCTTCGAACCCAAACCACTCTATGATTCTATGATGCTATGATTTCACACAACCAACATCATTCCCTCAGTCATAGAGACTCTGTGTCTCCATGGGGCTTTCAGATAAAACAGAGGTGCTATGAGGTAGGTCTGCATCCTTGAGGGCAGCTCAAAACTTGGAAGAACACCTCAAATAGAGAGCCAAGGGCCTTAAAGATGGCATTCTCGGTAAGGGTCAGGTCATAATTCAGCTGCACAGACTGCATTGAGCAAACCTCCACAGGCCAGAGGAAAGCTGGGACACTCATTCCCATGGACACACCTGCATGAAAGGATCCACAAGATCAGAGTGTGACTCTGCAGCTGAAACTCCACCTCCCCAGAGAGCCTGAGAGCAAGAAGGAAATAACAATGACATGAACACAGACAAGTGGAGAAACAAGGAAAACAGCAGTGAGGGTGTGGCTGAGAGAGGCCAGGGCAGAGGCAGCCGGGCACTGGGCACACCGTTACCCTGACCCAGCTGGTCACGCCACCTCCCAGACACCACCATGGCCGGGCATCTGCTCTCAGCCCCTGTACTCTGCAGAGGGACCTGGGCACGTGGCTGGAGAGCTGCAGCACGGCTCTGCTGGAGCTCTGGCTGCTGAGGAGGTGCTTCAAGCCTTGGACCCCACCGCCCTGAGGGCAGAGGCTTTGCTGGGTGGGAGAGGAGGCGAGGGGGCTTGCTCAGAGGGATGGGTCTGCATTGGAGGGGATCCTGCAGAGTTTTCTGAGTTCTCCCTCCCAAAACATTTCTGGGTTTAATTTCTTCTCATTCCCTGGTCATGCCCCTGCTGCTGGGACATTTTCCTCCTGGAAGGTGATTCCCTGTCCCACGTCTTCCTGCCAGCACCCACAGCCCCCATGCCAACCGCTGTGCACTCACCGTGGCCCTACAGAAACTGCCTGTTTGCAGGGCACGGGCTGGGCGCATGTTCCTGTGTGCAGGTGGGACAGGGCAGGTCAGACCAACCCTGATGAGCCCAGCAAAGGTGATGCTGGTGCTGCCCATAGGCAGAGCAGTGGCTGAGGGCACTTTAGCAGCTTCTCTCAGACCTCCTGATATCTCCAAGTTAGAGCTCAGGGCTCTCAGTGACTTGTTCAGGCACGAGAGCTCCTTTTTTGTTTCTCCCCTCAAATTCCCCAAGAGCAGGAAACTAAAAATACAGACTCAGGAAATCTCCTTATCTCTATCCTAATCCTTGCTTTGACCTTGCCCTTGAAAAGTCCCCTCAGAAGAGTCCTGGGGGGGATCTGGAGCTTTGAGCAGCTCTGATCCCCTCAACACCCTTTCAACAGCTTTCAAGAATGGTTTGGAATTAGTGGTACTGTCCCTTATAACAGTAACAGGGCGGTGCTGTAAGGGAACGCCTGAAATCCTCCTTTTTGCTTGGTGATGATAAACTGAAGCTGTTCAATTTCCTTCCCCACAGTCATTCTTGTCTGACAAAACAGCTGTAGGTCCACAAGGGTTAACCACTGGCATGAAGTTTTTACGATGATGCTTTTTCTCTCTCTGCTATCTTTTTTTATCATTTAAAAACTACTTCTCAGAAAATACTGCCCCTGTGTCATCCCTGCTTTGTGTCTTTTCTCTTCATCTGTTTTTGGCACATAAGGGAAGGTGGAATAGGAAAGCTGATTTTTTTCTTTTTTTTTTTTTTAGCCAAAGAGCAGCAAGGGGCAGATCACAGATTAGTTGCAAAGGCACAAAGGAAGCCAGAATTTTCTGTGATGTTCACTGACACCACCATTACCTTCAGTTCCAGTCTCTGAAGTCCCAACTCTGCCGCAGAGATCCTGGAAGCTCCGAGCTCCCTTCATCTGCCCTGCATGTCAGGATGTAAAATGAAATGAACCTACTCAAAGAGCGGGTTTTGTTTCTTTTCACAGCCTAAAGCACCTCATGGACCAGGAGACAGGCCTGACACCACAAGAAGACTTGGTAACTGCACCAAAAAGGGCTCCCAGTAACCAACAAGGGCTCCTGGTAACCACACAAAGAAGGGCTCCCAGTACACAACAAGGAATTCTGGAAACCGCACCAACAATGGCTCCCAGTAACCAGTAAGTGATACCGGTAACTACACCAACAATGGCTCTCGGTAACTAAGAAGAGCTCTCAGTAACCGCACCAAGAAGGGATCCTGGTAACCGCACCGACAAAGACTCCCGGTAACCAACAAGGGCTCCTGGTAACCAACAAGGACTCTCGGTAATCACACCAACAAGGGATGATGGTAACCTAGAAGGGCTCCCAGTAACCAATAAGAGCTCCAGGTAACCACATCAACAATGGCTCTTGATAAGCAACAAGGGCTCCCAGTAACAGCACCAACAATGGCTTCTGGTAACCATCAAGGACTCCCAGTAACCCAGAAGATCTCCTGGTAACCGCACCAAAGAGGGCTCCCAGTAACCAATTAGGGCTCCCAGTTACCAAAAAGGAATCCTGGTAACTACACCAAGAAGGGCTCCCAGTAACTGCACTAACAGGGGCTCCCGGTAACCAACAATGGCTCCTGATAACCACACCAACAAGAACTCTCAGAAACCAATAAGGGCTCCCAGTAACCAACAATGGCTCCCGGTAACCAATAACGGCTACCGGTAAGCGCACCAACAAGGGCTAATGGTAAACAACAAGGATTTTTGGTAATGGCACCAACAAGGGCTCCAGTTAATGGCACCAACAAGGGCTCCAGTTAATGGCACCAACAAGGCTCCTGGTAATCGCACCAACAAGAGCTCCTGATAAATAACAAGGGCTCCCGGTAACCAACAAGGAATTCTGGAAACCACACCAACAATGGCTCCCAGTAACCACACCAACAAGGGTTTTGGGTAACAGCATCAGAAGGGATCCTGGTAACCGCACCGACAAAGGCTCCCGGTAACCAACAAGGGCTCCTGGTAACCATGGAGGGCTCCCAGTAACCGTACCAACAAAGTTTCCTGGTAATGAAGAAGGGCTTCCAACACCCAACAAGGGCTACCAGAAACCGCATCAACAGGGGTTCTGGGTAACCACATCAACAAGGGCTCTCGATATCCAACAAGATCTCCTTGTAACCACACCAACAAGGGATCTTTGTAATCAACAAGTGGTAATTGCAACTGCACCAACAAGAGCTCCCAGTAACCAAAAAGGGCTCCCAGTAACCAACAAGGAATCCTGGTAACTGCACCAAGAAGGGCTCCCGATAACTATCAAGGGCTCCTTCTAACAGACAATGGCTCCCGGTAACTGCACCAACAAGAGCTCCCGGTAACCAACAAGGGCTCCTGATAACCAACAAGGGCTCCCGGCAACCGCACCAACAACGGCTCCTGGTATACCTCACCAACAGGGGTTCCCAGTAACTGCACCAACTAGAGCTCCCAATAACCAGCAAGAGCTCCCGGTAACCAGCAAGGAATTCTGGAAACTGCACCAACAAAGGCTCCCGGTAACCGCAGTAACAAGGGCTCCCAGTAACCGCACCAAGAAGAACTCTCAGAAACCTACAAGGGCCCCCACTAACCAACAATGACTCCCGGTAACCAATAAGAGCTACCGGTAACCACACCAAGAAGGGCTCCCGGTAAACAACAAGGGCTCCTGGTAACCAACAAGTGCTCATGGTAACTTCAGAAACAAGGGCTCCCAGTAACTGCACTGAAAAAGGTTCCCAGTAAGTAACAAGGGCTCCCAGTAATCAAGAAGGGCTACCGGTAACCGCATCAACAAGAACTCCCAGTTACCAAGGGCTCCCAATAGCCGCACTAACAAGGGCTCCTGGCAGCTGCACCAAGGGTTCCTGGCAAAAGCACCAACAAGGGCTCCTGCTAAAAGCACCAACAAGGGATCCTGGCAAGCAAAAGTGTCTCCAGGTAACCAGCAAGGGCTCCCAGTAACTGCACCAACAATGGCTCCCAGTAACCAGAAAGGACTCCCGGTAACCAACAAGATCTTCTGGTAACTGCACCAACAAGGGCTCCTGGTAACCGTCAAGGGCTCCTTGTAACTGTCAAGGGCTCCTTGTAACAGACAAGGGCTCCCGGTAACTGCACCAACAAGGGATCCCAGTAACTGCTCCAACAAGGCTCCTGGTAACCAACAAGGGCTCCAAGTAACCAACAAGGAATTCTGGAAATCGCACCAACAAGGGCTCCCAAATAACCAATAAGTGATACTGGTAACTACATCAACAACGGCTCTTGATAACTAAGAATGGCTCCAGGTAACCACACCAACAAGGGCTCCTGGTAACCGCACCAAGTTAGGATCTCGGTAACTGCACCCACAAAGGCTCCCATTAACCAACAAGGGCTCCCAGTAACCAACCATGGCTACCCATAACCAACAAGGGCTCCTGGTAACCACACCAACAAGGGCTCCTGGTAACCAGCAAGGGCTCCCTGTAGATACACTAAGAAGGGATCCCAGTAACCGCACCATCGAGGGCTTCTGGTAACCAATAAGGCGCCTGGTGTCCAACAAAGTCTCCGGGTAGCCAAGGAGAGCTAAAAGTTACTGCACCAACAGGGGTTTCTGGGTAACCAGCAATGGCTCTTGGTAACCAACAAGTCTCCTGGTTACCGCACCAAAAAGGCCCCAGTTTTCTTGGTGCATTCACCAGATGGTAAAGGGCTAGTGAGGTGTTGTGGTTTATGCCGCTCCAGCAACTAAACACTACACAGGCGCTTACTCACCCTCCCCCACCCCCCAGGAATGAGGTAGGGAATTAAAGGAGAAAAGGAAAAGAGACCCGTGTGTTGAGATAAGAACAATTTAATACCACTACTACTGATATATTAATATATACAGATATGTACAAGGATAAATATATACAAAAAAGTGATGTATGGTGTAATTGCTCACCACCCCTTGACCGAGGCCCATCTTGTCCTGAACTAACAATCCCGAAACAGATAAGTCCCAATACCGCAATCCTGGACAAGCGAGAGGCCCAAAAAGAGAAGACACAGAGAGCACTCCAAGAGTCCAAGAGTGAGAGTCCCGGAAGAGCAAAGGCCCTTCTTTCTGGCTGATCCTCATTTTTGTATTGGGCATGATGCTGCATGATGTGGATTACTAATTGGCCAATTTGGCCCTCCATCCTAAGTCTAAGTACAAATCATAAGGAGAGTCGTGGACCCTCTGTCCCGGCCATGCTCCCCCATACATACATGTACAATGATAAATAAATATGAACGAGTGATGTACGGTGTAATTGCTCACCATCCCTTGACCGAGGCCCGTCAGTCTGTGTCCTGCACACTGGCAAGAACACGTCAAGCTGAAAAGTTCTTGAGGCCTCAGTGCCAAGTGCAAACATCAGTGTGCTGTCAGCGTTCTTCTCAGAGCAAGTCTCAGTTAAAATAAAAACCACTGAGCTCTTCCAGCTGTTAAAAAGAAGAGCTGACTCTGTCCCAGCTGAAACCAGGACACCTCGTCTCTCGTTGCCCTTCCCTCACCTCGCCTCACAGTTGCATCGCCTGGCCTCGCCCCTCCTCGTCTTGCCTTTGACTCGTCTCGCCTCACTATTTCCTCGCCTCGCCTTGCACTTGTCTTGCTTTTCCTTTCCCTCGCCTCATCTCGCCTCGCCCTTTCCTTGCCCTGTCTCTCCTTGCCCTCGCCTCACCTCGTCTCACATCACCTCGGCTTCCCTCACCTCGCTTTGGCTTGCCTTGCCTTTCTCTTGCCTTGCCTCGCCTCGCCTTCTGTGAAGGCATTCCTGTGTAAGGTCTTCTTGTGATGAGCTGTTGCAGGAGAGAATCTGGCGTGATATTCATTTCAGGAAACTTCATGCTCCTAAGAAAGAAAGGTCTCATTTCCCCAATTGCATCATAATCATGTGTTTGCCCTCCTCACCCCTCTCGCCTTTCAAAATTCACTTACAAAATCTCTTCTCAGGTGAGAAACTGTTTCCTGAAGAT
This sequence comes from Tauraco erythrolophus, assembly GCF_009769465.1. Lineage (NCBI taxonomy): Eukaryota > Metazoa > Chordata > Aves > Musophagiformes > Musophagidae > Tauraco > Tauraco erythrolophus. The sequence goes on along the minus strand of NW_028238625.1, from coordinate 91,049 downwards.
CATCAGCCTTCTCTTTGAGCCTGCCTTGAGAGCATCTTTCATCAGCTGGTTCCTCAGGCTGAAAATAAAGGGACTTGTCAAAGTAGTGACCACTGTGTTAAGAAGGGCCATGGCCTTGTTATAGGAGATGTGGTGACTTGCAGGATGGACTTACAGGAAGATGCAGCTACGATAGACCAAGATGACAATAATGAAGTGAGAAGAGCATGTAGAGAATGTCTTGTGCTGTGAGGGAATGGAGGACAAGCTAAGTATGGTGTTAATGATGTAAAGGTAGGCCATTGCTGTCATGTTCACTGTGTCCAGGAGGATGATGGACAAAGGCATGAAGGTGATCAGCTCAACAATCTGTGTTTCTGCCCAGGACAACTTGATCAAAAGCACGCTGTCACAGAAAAAGCAGTCAAATCGATTGGCATTGCAGAAGGGCATCATCTTGGCAACCAAGACTGTGGAGACAACGGTGGCCAGGAAGCCCGCAGTCCACAAGCCCAACAGTAGCCGAAGGCAAGACCGTTCATGAGCATGGGGTACTGAAGATGGTGACATATGGCCACGTAATGGTCATGGGACATGACAGCCAGAAGAAAAAAGTCAATGTAGCCCAGAAGGGAGTAGAAGTAGCCCTGAGTTGAGCATTCTGGGTAGGAAATTGCTGTGCTGCCCATCAACAAGTTTCCTATGGCTTTGGGTGTGAAGGATGTAGTGAAGAAGATCTCCAAACAGGAGAGGTTACAGAGAAAAAGTACATGGACCTGTAGAGATCTCTTTCAGCAAGAACGAGGGAAATGATCAGCAGGTGTCCCCCTAAGATCAGCAGGTACAAAGCCAGGGGAGTGATTCCCATGAGGTGCTCCCGATGGTGGAGGGAGGGGAAGCCCAAGGGAAGGAACTCTGTGACACTTGGATGGTTCAACATTTCTGCTTCTGAGCTGCAGTAGGGCAGACAGTCAGTGGAGGAAACAGTGCTTCAGGAGGTTTAAAGAAAATGACACACAATGAAAGAATGAAGAAGGATGAGAAAAGAGATTCATGGGGACATTCAGACAAAGGCTGGGAGGAAAACAGAGGAGAGGAGAACCATCCTGGAGCAAAGAGACATCATTTTATGCACTAAGAGCAAACTTAGCGTGGGGGTTAGGATAGGAATGCACGATGAACAATATGGAAGTTGTTGTGTTTGAGCTTGTCACGTTTTGAGGTCAAAAGACCAGTCTATCAGCTCCCAAGTCAGGCGAGACCCTTGGGTCCGACTCCCCCTGCCTTCTCTTGGCAGCTCAGTAGGTCAGAGGGTGATTCGCCCACTTATTAAGGGATCGTCACTAGTAGTACTATGGGCCAACTCCTTATAATAATTCAAAAGTTTCTGGAAACATGCATATATATTTTATTTGTGACAGAATACAGGTTCGAGGATAGCCGGTGATAGTGACTGACTACAAAACAACTCTAATTGAAATACTGCAGTGATAATATAAAACGATTACTGATCAGCGATAATACTAAATAGCTAGCAAGGTGTTAGTAAGTAATTAAGTAAGTGCACATAACACAGAGTTCTTACCCAATAGGCGTCCCTATGGGGGGGGAGAAGAGAGGTTCAGCCCGTCGACTGATCCCAGACGTTCCCATGGGGGGGCTTCTCCCTAACATCCCCTTTGTTTGCCGCTATTTTATGCTTTTTTCATATCTTTTAGGTGGAGCTCAAGTGACTCTAGTCATACATAACTTTTATTAGGATTGGTGTAGATTGCTCGTTTGAGGGGTGGTCGCAGCTCGGAGGCGGGTGGAGGTGTGACTTCGTAGCTGAAGGACACAATTTCGCCATCACTGCTGAGGCAGCGGTTGTGATTCACTTCCCTCAATGGCATTTTTATGGTTACCTTTACCAGGCGCCTCTCATCCCTGATAACAGGGATGAGCCGTGATACCTCCGTACCACTCTACTCCCCATTTCAAGGGTATTGCGTGGGCCTTGTTTGTTGTTTCTTGTCCCCGATAACAGGGATGAGCCATGATACCTTCGTATCATTCTACTCCCCATTTCAAGGGTATTGAGGCCTTGTTTGTTCCTGGGAGCAGCAGATGTGCTTCATGTCAGAGCTGCTCTAATATTAGCTGAATTCTGGGGAACAATATTCTCCCATTCCCCTCCAATTTCAGTCATTTTCCCACAGAGCTCTTTACCCAAGAGGCCTTTTACAGTCAATGGAGAAAAAACGGGCTTTTTCTCATCCATTCTTCCTCTAGTTAATTCAAACAGATCTTGCAGTGCGGCGTTCTCTTGGAAAACACCTCAGCAAAGTGGCTTTCACCTTTTGATTAGGAGAGAAACAGAGAGAAAGCGTCATGAGGATGGTGATAAGTGAGGAGACGTGTGGGAAGTGAAGGCAAAGGGACAGTTTGAGAAGAGGGAAGTTTTACTTTCTGGGAAAAACGGTTTACTTCCCTGCTGAAAAACGGTTTTGATTGATAGAACATTCTGGCTGTCAGAGGGAAAAATAAAAAATTAAAAAAGCAACACAGACAACGCGTATAAACCAAAGGAAAAACCTCTGGGTTTGCTTCTTTCAGGAGCCTCAACTTTACTGTCTCATCCCTGACCGTTACACCCCTGCCCAGCTCTTCCTTGTCTGTAAGTACGATGCCCCACAGGGCACTTCACCTCACTGGCTCCTCTGTCACCCTTGTAAGGAAGACGTCACCAATGAGCTCCAAACCCCTCCTGGATGGCTGGAACCTCACTGCATTGCCCCTGCAGCACATGCTGGGATAGTTTAGGTCTGCCATGAGGGATGGGGCCATGACGACCAGGGCCTGCAAACATGAGGCTTCTTCCAATTGTCTGAAGAGGCCTCATCTACTTCCTCTTCCTGATCAGTGGGGTCCATAGCAGACACGCACCCACCAGAGCGTTGCCCACCTTGTTCTGCCCTCTCCTGCTGGCCCTTCAGCTCTCAGTTGAGTCATTGTCCATCCCCAGGCAGAGCTCCATGGGTTCCTGCTGCTCTCTCCCATAAAGGGCAACTTCCCCTCTGGGTCCAGACCTATGGCTTTGTCAGTCCCAGATTCCCAAGACCCACAGTTTCTCCAGCAGGGGGTGTTTGTAGTGCCTTGCAATTCTTCATGCCCTTCTCTTGTGACAGACACCCCAATCAAGAGGAGCCAAATGCATGGAAACAAGAAAAGCTGAGCAAATGGTGCTTCAGTCCATGGGGACCTGGAGAAACTCTGGGATTTGGCCAATGGAAATCACCCGAACTTTTCCAAGGAGAAGTGGCCAGCCCAGCATTGGTGGGAGATGGGGGTCAGGGGGAGAAAAATCCCATGCATCAGGACAGGCTGGGACCTGTCTGGTGGAGCAGTGACTCTGAAGAGAAGGGCTTGGGGCACTGCTAGGGACGTCCTACGAGTCAGTAGAGTAAGGACTTTATGAACAAGGGCAGGTGCATATGGGGCTGCATTAGGAGGAGCGTGAGCCATCTAAACAACCTGAGTTATCTTTACCCTCAACTCAGCCCTGGTGTGGCCCCACACAAATGGGTGTGTCCCAGTATCTGGGTCCTCATTTCAGAGAAGTACTGATGAACAAGAGAGTTTGGAGTGGAGATGTGCCAAAGTGGGGTTCAGGACCTAGTGCACATGATCTGCGTGGGATGGCTGAGGAACCTGGAGTTCTTTGGCTCAGCGGCGTGGAGGCTTCAGGCAGTATAGGAGTAGCCTGAGCATACCTGAAGGGTGGTGAGGAAGATTTTCTCTGTAGTAAGAAACAGCATGAGAAAGAAATACTGACACAATGGACAGCTAGGGAGACCCAGACTAGACGTGAGGAAGAAGAAATGTCACTGGAAAGACAGTGCCGTGTTGTAACAAGTCACTCAGAGGGAGACTGGATCAGCCCAAGGCTCTGTGTTTCCAGGAACAGTCAGGGAGGATGGAGAGACACCAGTACAGGAAGGAAGATGCTCAGGTGAGAGCAAGGTGTATTAGCAGGGTGGATGTCTACAGCCTGCAGAGAAAGAGGTGCAGGTGTGGGACACCATGGGGCAGCCTGTGGTGGAGATGGTAGAGGGATGAAGAAAGCTTGAGAAGCTCCCAGCAGAGATGAGATCTTCCTCCCCTCGGCTGTGGCTGTTGTCTCTGCCACTGATGCCTCTGAGGAAGCCCCTTGTCCTTACAGCGCCGTGTCTCATTGCCTCCCCTTCCCCACCCGAGAGCCTGGGAGGTGTCGTCCCATAGTCCTGCCCTTGACATTGCACATCCCCACATCACAGTGCCCCAGGAAGGGCCCTGAGCACCGTGTGAGGGACAGGATCTCCCTTCCCAGGGGCTGGGGGTCACGACTTGGCCCTTTGGCTCAAGGTAACACATCTAGGTTTCCTCAGGATCTGTTCCACCTTTTCCTTGCCTTTGCCTATCTGTCATCTCTGCCTCCAGTTTTCTGCTGTAACCAGCACCTGGGGAGGCTTTGCCAGTGATGGTCCTCAGGGGGACTGTCCCAGTTTTAGCTGGGACAGAGTTTTTTTTTTAACAGCCAGAAGAGCTCCCTGTTTTGGTTTCACTCAGAGGCTCACTCTGAGAAGAATGTTGATAGCAAGCTGATGTTTGTGGTTGGAAGTGAAACTCCAAGGACTTTTCAGTGTGCGGAGTACAGAAACACGGCAGGATAAGGGGGGAGCATAGCTGGGACAAGGGGGACACGATTCCCCTTGTCATTTGTGTGGAACTTAAGACTGAGGGCCAAACTGGCCAATTAGTATTCCATATCATGCAGCGTCATGCCCAGTATAAAAGCGAGGGTCAGCCGGGAAGAAGGGCTTTTTGCGCTTTTGCTCTTTTTGCACTTTTGCTCTTTTGCGCTTGCTGCGCTGTTGCTCTGCTGTTTTTTTTTCTTTCTCTCTCTCTCTTTCTCTCCCTCTCTGCCCCTCTCTATTTCGGGGCCTCGCGTTCGTCCGGGATTTGCAGTTTTCGGGACGAGACGGGCTTCGCATACGAGGGGTGGTGAGCACCTACATTGTATTAAATCATCTGTATTAAATCACTCTTATCTCAACCCACGGGTTTCACGTTTATCCTTTAATTCTCTCCCTCATTCCTGGGGGTGGGGGAGGGGGAGTGACCGGCTGTGTGTGGGGCGGTTCAACATAACCCACGACAGTCTTAATTGGCGCCCAACGTGGGGCACGAAGGGGTTGAGATAACGATGTGGCTGGCCGGAATGCTGTTTGTTATGCTTGCGTACATGTTACCGGACATTCATAATTTATTGTCTTATCTACCCTATATGATGTTAGGCGGAATGTTTATGCGGTTTTCTGGCTCTGGGTGTTGGACCGGCATGAAAAGTATCTTATCAGTAATTAAGGGTTTTGCTATACTGTACGGTGTAACTCTGATAAGATCATCGGTGCTGGGACCGGCTCAGTCTTTGTATTCGGCGGTGCAGAGGGGGATGGTGATGTGGAACTCGTTTATTAATTTTGAGCGTCACCTGGCGGATATCATCGCCAATTATACCGGTGACTTTTCATTCACAAAAGCTTACGTTGATTTTGATAATGCCGAACATCATTGGAATAATTTAACCGGTTTGATTGTCCTGCAAGGTCTCCTGAATATATGTTTAATTATCTATATATTCAAAATCAATCGGCCATTTAGGGGTGTATATCAATTTATTTCTCGGGTTATTGTGCTTGCCATCTCAACTCCCATGACAAGCACTATAGCTACTCAGACTACAACGTTATCAGTTGCCCCCGTAAGGAAAAGAAAATGTATACAAAAGTTAGACGACGAAGAAGAGGAATCAGGGCCATCACAACAACCAAATGAGGAAGAGCAACCAGGACCATCAAAGCAACCAGACAAAGAAGAACAACCGGGGCCATCACAACGATTGGAGGAAGAGAAACCAAGGAAATGTCTGCGAAAGTCAGAACGCAGAGGAGAGGATGATGATGATGATGAAGAGCGACCAGGGCCATCACGAGAAATGAAGCGGGAGCGTTCTGTTTCGCCCCAGAGGAAATCTCAATGGAGGAGGAGTGACATCATAGATGAGAGGATAACCACCAGATCTCTAAAAATGAGCGAGCTGCGAGATATTCGAAAAGATTATGGCCGCCTTAAAGGTGAGCCCATTGTCTCTTGGTTGCTCAGATGCTGGGACATGGGAGCCAATAGTCTGGAGTTAGATGGTAGTGAAGCTAGGCAGCTGGGAGCCCTTGCCATGGATGGAGGCATTGATAAAGCAATTGGAAGGCAGACACAAGTCCGCAGCCTCTGGAGACGACTCCTGGCAGCCATAAAGGAAAGGTACCCCTACAAGGACGAGGTGCCATGTAATGTAGGCAAGTGGACCAACATAGAAAAAGCTATTCAGTATCTGAGAGAACTGGCTGTGCGAGAGTTGATTTATCTTGACTCGAGAAGCGGACCAAGACTCGAAGATCCAGATGACGTCCGGTGCACACGACCAATGTGGCAGAAGATTATACGGAGTGCGCCAGCCGCATATTCCACCTCATTGGCAATAATGGACTTCGGGGACGATGAAGCACCACTATCCGTAGGTAATCTGGTCACCTACCTCCGACGATATGATGATGACACTTCTATACGAACCTGTGTTGCGGCTGTGGAAAAGCTGTCTGAAGAGGTCCGAGAATTAAGAGAAAAAGTAGATTTCCCACCACCCGAACGTTCTAGAATTTCAGCTGTCAGAACCAGGCGTTACCCTCCTCGAGAGAGACAAGAGAGACGGTACAGATCACGGGGTGAGCTATGGTTCTACCTCCGTGATCATGGAGAAGACATGAGAAGGTGGGATGGAAAACCCACCTCCGCTTTAGAGGCCAGGGTACGCCAGTTGGGAGGAAGAACCAACAGGAATAGAACTTTCTCCAATTCCTCCAGGACAGCTGTTGCCCCAGTCTACAGTGAGCAGTCCACTAGTCAAAATGGGAGGGCTGATCCTCCTAGCCATCCTGACTCCAATCCTGCTGATTCCTCTGATGAATATGATAACAGGCATTAGAGGGGCCCTGCCTCCAGCCAGGTGGAGGAGAGGGATAATCGAGTGTACTGGACTGTGTGGATTCGGTGGCCTGGCACATCATACCCTAGAAAGTATAAGGCTTTAGTGGATACTGGTGCCCAATGCACTTTGATACCATCGAACTTCAGAGGGGCAGAATCCATCTCTATTTCTGGAGTGACAGGGGGGTCTCAACAACTGACTGTGTTAGAGGCTGAAGTGAGCCTAACTGGACAGCAGTGGCAAAAACACCCTATTGTAACTGGCCCAGAAGCCCCGTGCATCCTTGGCATAGATTATCTTAAGAGAGGGTATTTCAAAGACCCAAAAGGGTATCGGTGGGCTTTTGGCATAGCTGCAGTAGAGACAGAAGAAGGCAGGCAGCTGTCTACTTTGCCTGGTCTTTCAACGGACCCTTCTGCTGTGGGGTTACTGAGGGTCGAAGAACAGCAGGTGCCAATTGCTAATACAACAGTGCACCGACGGCAATATCGTACCAACCGAGACTCTCTAATTCCTATCCATAAGTTGATTCGTCAACTGGAGAGTCAAGGAGTCATCACAAAGACCCGCTCCCCTTTTAACAGCCCTATATGGCCTGTGCGTAAGTCCAATGGCGAGTGGAGGCTGACGGTAGACTATCGTGGCTTGAATGAAGTTACACCACCATTGAGTGCTGCCGTGCCAGATATGCTGGAACTTCAGTATGAACTGGAGTCAAAGGCAGCCAGGTGGTACGCTACAATTGATATCGCTAATGCGTTTTTCTCAATTCCTTTGGCACCGGAATGCAGGCCACAGTTTGCTTTCACGTGGAGGGGCATCCAGTATACCTGGAATCGACTGCCCCAGGGGTGGAAACACAGCCCCACTATTTGCCATGGACTGATCCAGACCACACTGGAACAGGGTGATGCCCCAGAACATCTGCAATACATTGATGACATTATTGTATGGGGCAACACAGCAGAAGAAGTTTTTGAGAAAGGTGAAAAGATAATCCAAATCCTTCTGAAAGCAGGCTTTGCCATAAAACAGAGTAAAGTCAAGGGACCTGCCCAGGAGATTCAGTTTTTGGGAATAAAATGGCAAGATGGGCGTCGTCAGATTCCGATGGACGTGATTAATAAAATAACAGCTATGTCCCCACCAACCAACAAAAAGGAAGCACAAGCTTTCTTAGGCATTGTGGGTTTCTGGCGAATGCATATTCCTGACTACAGCCAGATTGTAAAACCCCTCTACCAAATAACCCGAAAGAGGAATAATTTTGAATGGGGCCCAGAGCAAAAACAAGCCTTTGAACAAATTAAACAAGAAATAGTCCATGCGGTAGCCCTGGGACCAGTCCGGACAGGACAAGATGTCAAAAACGTGCTCTACACCGCAGCCGGGGAGAATGGTCCCACCTGGAGTCTCTGGCAAAAAGCGCCAGGGGAGACGCGAGGTCGACCTCTTGGGTTTTGGAGTCGAGGATACAAAGGATCCGAAACCAACTATACTCCAACTGAAAAAGAGATATTGGCAGCATATGAAGGAGTCCGAGCTGCTTCTGAAGTGATTGGTACAGAAGCACAGTTGCTCCTGGCACCCCGATTACCAGTGCTCGGCTGGATGTTCAAAGGGAGCGTCCCGTCTACACACCACGCAACTGATGCCACATGGAGCAAGTGGATCGCGCTGATCACACAAAGAGCTCGGATAGGAAACCTCAATCGCCCAGGAATTTTGGAAGTGATCACTAACTGGGCTGAAGGTAAAGACTTTGGAATGTCACCAGAGGAGGAGGAGGTGACACGTGCTGAGGAGGCTCCACCTTATAATGAACTATCAGACAATGAGAAGAAATACGCTCTGTTTACCGACGGGTCCTGTCGCCTTGTAGGAAAACATCGAAAATGGAAAGCTGCTGTATGGAGTCCTACTCGACAGGTCGCAGAAGCTACCGAAGGAGAAGGCGAATCAAGCCAGTTCGCAGAGGTGAAAGCCATCCAACTGGCTTTAGACATCGCGGAACGAGAAAAGTGGCCAATGCTCTATCTCTATACCGACTCTTGGATGGTAGCAAATGCCCTGTGGGGATGGCTACGGCAATGGAAGCAGAGCAGCTGGCAACGCAGAGGTAAACCCATCTGGGCTGCCCCGTTGTGGAAAGACATTGCTGCTCGAGTAGGGAAGCTGATTGTGAAAGTACGACATGTAGATGCCCATGTACCCAAGAGTCGGGCCACAGAAGAACATGAAAACAATCAACAGGTGGATCAGGCCGCCAAGATTAAAGTGGCTCAGGTGGATCTGGACTGGCAACATAAAGGTGAAAAATTTCTAGCTCGTTGGGCCCATGATGCCTCAGGCCATCAAGGAAGGGACGCCACATACAAATGGGCTCGTGATCGAGGGGTGGACCTAACTATGGACACCATTGCAGAGGTGATCCATGAATGTGAAACGTGTGCTGCAATCAAGCAAGCCAAGCGGTTGAAACCTCTTTGGTATGGAGGGCGTTGGTCGAAATATCAATATGGAGAGGCTTGGCAAATTGACTATGTCACACTTCCACAAACTCGCAGTGGCAAGCGTTATGTGCTTACAATGGTGGAAGCGACCACTGGATGGCTGGAAACCTATGCTGTGCCCCATGCCACCGCCCGGAACACGATCTTGGGCCTTGAAAAGCAAGTCTTGTGGCGGCATGGCACCCCAGAAAGAATTGAGTCGGACAACGGGACTCATTTCCGTAACAATCTTATAGACACCTGGGCCAAAGAGCATGGCATCGAGTGGGTATATCACATCCCTTATCATGCACCAGCTTCTGGGAAGATTGAACGATATAATGGATTGCTAAAAACCACACTGAAAGCAATGGGTGATGGAACCTTCAAACATTGGGATACGCATTTAGCAAAAGCCACCTGGTTAGTTAACACTAGAGGATCTGCCAATCGAGCTGGTCCTGCGCAATCAGAACTTCTACGTACTGTAGAAGGAGACAAAGTCCCTGTAGTGCACATGAGGAATATACTCGGGAAGACAGTTTGGGTTATTCCTGCCTCGGGTAAAGGTAAACCCATTCGTGGGATTGCTTTTGCTCAGGGACCTGGGTGTACTTGGTGGGTGATGCAGAAGGACGGGGAAGTCCGATGTGTACCTCAAGGGGATTTGATGTTGGGTGAAAATAGATGATAAAATGAATTGAATTGTGTGATATTAATTGCTGAATAACCCTGTTCCTGCATACCATCATCACTATGGTTGTCACATTGTACTAATGTCATTATATTAAGAATCATCCAGGTTAATGAAGAATGAACTTCGTCAGAATCAGAACTGATTCCAAACAACCAGCAACTTCTTCAAGATCAACATCTTCAACCTGCAGACAGCAGCCGGATACACCAACTACGAGCTCCAGGCGCCACACGCAACAAAGACTACATGTCATCCGTTCTACCGACTGAGCGAATTCCACGTCATCTTTCCTGCCCTGAGAGACTGCTGTAACAGATGAAGACACATTTTGGAGGGATGACCCATGGCTAAGGGAATAGTATATATGTAAGGTTTGAGCATGACATGCATGGTATGGAATAAGGGGTGGATACTGTCCCAGTTTTAGCTGGGACAGAGTTTTTTTTTTAACAGCCAGAAGAGCTCCCTGTTTTGGTTTCACTCAGAGGCTCACTCTGAGAAGAATGTTGATAGCAAGCTGATGTTTGTGGTTGGAAGTGAAACTCCAAGGACTTTTCAGTGTGCGGAGTACAGAAACACGGCAGGATAAGGGGGGAGCATAGCTGGGACAAGGGGGACACGATTCCCCTTGTCATTTGTGTGGAACTTAAGACTGAGGGCCAAACTGGCCAATTAGTATTCCATATCATGCAGCGTCATGCCCAGTATAAAAGCGAGGGTCAGCCGGGAAGAAGGGCTTTTTGCGCTTTTGCTCTTTTTGCACTTTTGCTCTTTTGCGCTTGCTGCGCTGTTGCTCTGCTGTTTTTTTTTCTTTCTCTCTCTCTCTTTCTCTCCCTCTCTGCCCCTCTCTATTTCGGGGCCTCGCGTTCGTCCGGGATTTGCAGTTTTCGGGACGAGACGGGCTTCGCATACGAGGGGTGGTGAGCACCTACATTGTATTAAATCATCTGTATTAAATCACTCTTATCTCAACCCACGGGTTTCACGTTTATCCTTTAATTCTCTCCCTCATTCCTGGGGGTGGGGGAGGGGGAGTGACCGGCTGTGTGTGGGGCGGTTCAACATAACCCACGACAGGGACCCATTAACTCTTCAAGAAACTTTGGAGTTTGCCTCTGACTTGGACTTCCTGAGAGGCGTCTGAAACTTCCTCTGATTGTCTCAGGGTCCTGGAGTCAGCACCAAACCCACCAGATGGGTCATTAAAATGTGCTGGGCTGGTCCTGTGCTGCTGAGCTGGGCTGGGCTCCTGGGATGGAGGGAGCTCCTGGCAAGCGGGCAGCGCTGCAGAGAGACAGCTGTGCCCAGGAGCAGGGCTGGGGGCACTGCCTGCGGGCACCCAAGGGAGAGGGGGGAGGCACAGAGGGGTTAAAGGCAGAGGGGGGTGGGAGGGTGCTGGGAGCTCAGAAGAGGAGAAATATTCACAGCCTGTGACACAGTGAGTCTCTGGGTGCGGGACAGGGCAGCTGTGGTTCCTGGAATGATCTCCTAGACCTGGCATATCCCTCAGCGTACGGGATCTGTCAGCAGGGCTCTCGCAGTTACTCCTGTGCAGAGAAAAAGGATGTGCTTCAGAGCAGGGATGGATGAGAAGGAGCTACTGCAGAGGAAGGCTTCCCTGCTGCACTGTCAGAGAGACAGGACATGAGAGCTGCCTTCTCCCAGGGACGGCTGCAGGATGTAAGGTGGGTGTGCAGCCAGGGGTGCCCAGGGCTGTCCTTCCCAGCAGGGTCCCTGCACCCCAGGGGCTGTGTGCTGGGGCAGGGACTCTGCCGCCTGCCAGGGTCAGCACTCAGCTGCCCGGGGAGCTCCCCACGGTGCTGTGGGGAGAAGTGTGGGTGGAAAGAGCAACTCCTAGCAGGAGAGGGTCCTTCTGCTGTCAAAAGGGTGCTGTGTGGGTCAGGGCTGGTCACAGATCCTGATCAGTCCCAGGACAATGGCAGAGGCAGCGTTTCCAGAGCGATGTCAAGGCAGGGGCTACCTTAAATTTAAGACCTTTCCAGGGTCTGTGATTTCAACTTTCTTCCAAGGGAGAGGGGAAAGATGCTGTCAAGTTTGAGTAAGTCCTTGATACTCCTGATCTGTTACACTGAGGGATCAGCAGATCTGCCAGAAGCCTCATAAGTGCCTTCTCCCACTCCTCTACCTACACACAGCACCAGCATCACCTCTGCCTGCAGCATCAGTGCCTCTCTGACCTACTCCTTAGGACCTGCACACCTGGAGATGTCCCTGGGCAGTACCTGGCTGCCAGAAGGGGTCTGCAGGGCAGAGCTGAGCACCCAGCGGGTGGGATGGGGTCTGTGAGCACTGACAGGGAGGAGACCTGGGGACAGAGAAACAGCCCCAGCAGGGACAGCTCCAGGCACAGAGAGCCAGGCCAACCCTCTGCATCACTCTCTGCTCAGCTGCATGGGGAAAGAAAGAAGAGTTTGGAGAAATGGATTTGAAACTGGAGTCTACTGAGCTAAGATCAGCCTTGAATAGAGAGGTGCAAGCACAGGGCACTTGTATGGTGACCAGCAGGTCACTCGTGGGCAGAGCAGCTCTCCTGACTCTGCAGTAGGGCACAGGGAGACCTTGTGTCCCTCAGGGCTCACCAGTGTTCAGGCTGAGAGCAATGTGAAAGATGAGGATTTCTGCCTATTCCGAGAAAGTGCCCTCACTCAGCAGGACAAGCCTGAGCTTACCAAAAGGAGGTGAAGGAAGTTTCCTCAAAGAAAGAGAAGTAATTTTGAGGAATTTTTTTTAAGAAACAGCATAGGACTGGCTCAAAGAAATCTGCCCTAAATTGTCAATGTCCTCTTCTCTTTCAACAGGCCCCCATGTCCAGAGTGAACAAATGTCCAACAGCACCTCCATCACTGGGTTCCTCCTCCTGGCATTCACAGACACATGGGAGCTGCAGCTCTTGCACTTCTGGCTCTTCCTGGCCATCTACCTGGCTGCCCTCCTGGGAAATGGCCTCATCATCACCACCATAGCCTGTGACCACCACCTCCACACCCCCATGTACTTCTTCCTCCTCAACCTCTCCCTCCTTGACCTGGGCTCCATCTCCACTACTGTCCCCAAAGCCATGGCCAATTCCCTACGGGACTTCAGAGACATCTCCTACTTGGGATGTACTGCACAGCTCTTGTTCTTTATGTTCTTTATCACAGCAGAGTATTGTCTTCTCACCATCATGTCCTACGACCGCTATGTTGCCGTCTGCAAACCCCTGCACTACTGGACCCTCCTGGGTAGCAGAGCTTGTGTCCACATGGCAGCAGCTGCCTGGGTCAGTGGGTTTCTCAATGCTGTGCTGCACACGGCCAATACATTTTCACTACCCCTCTGCCACGGCAATGCCCTGGACCAGTTCTTCTGTGAAATCCCCCACATCCTCAAGCTCTCCTGCTCACACTCCTACCTCAGGGAAGTTGGGCTTCTTGTGGTTAGTGCCTCTTTAGTATTTGGGTGTTTTGTGTTCATTGTGGTGTCGTATGTGCAGATCTTCAGGGCCGTGCTGAGGATCCCCTCTGAGCAGGGACGGCACAAAGCCTTTTCCATGTGCCTCCCTCACCTGGCCGTGGTCTCCCTGTTTGTCAGCACTGGCATCTTTGCCAACCTCAAGCCTCCATCTATCTCCTCTCCATTCCTGAATCCGATGGTGTCAGTTCTGTACTCAGTGGTGCCTCCAGCAGTGAACCCCCTCATCTACAGCATGAGGAACCAGGAGCTCAAGGATGCCCTAAGCAAACTGATGACTGGATGGTATTTGGAAGCAATAAACCACCCATTTTCTTCAGCATAGCAGTTGCAATAAAACTTCTCGCAGGCCCAGCCCGTCATCTGTAATTTTTGTTGTTATTAGTGCTTTTTCACTTGTAGTGATGTTGTCATCCCCTTTCTCATTCACTCTCTGCTTTTCTTCCCTGACCGAGAGGCTGTGCAAACGAGGAGCTGTGCGCTCTGTGTGATTAAACAAAATAAAGGGCATCACAGTGACCTTTTTTCCTGAGATCCTTCCTTCAAGATCTTTTCAGAGCTGCAGGGACAGGTCCTGTGTGCAGTGGTGGAGGGGAAGAGAGTCCCAGCATGGCAGCCCTGCCAGGGAGCACTTGTTCTTCCAGAGCTGCTCTCTTTTCCCTCCCACACTCTCTCTCTGAGCCCTTGGGTTTGGTGTCAGCCCTGATCTCTCTGGCAGCTTGGTCACAGTCCTGCGGGGTGGCAGCCCTGTGACCGCAGGCAGGGGCAGGCAATGGGCACTGCTGTGACAGAGCTGGCCTCCCTAAAAGTGGTTCCATCATACCAGGGGGTCTTCTCAGGGCAGTGTAGGAAGGCTTAAGTCTGCTTCTAATGTTCTCAAGAATCCGCTCAGTAAATTTCAGCAGAGAGAAAAAAAAGCGAACAGCTAAAGCGCGCAAGGTTGCAGGTGGTGGCACACCACAGTGTCCTTGCACAACCAGGCTTCATGGAAGAGTCGTGAAGGACCAGCAGAGAAGAGTCTGGTCTGTGTCTTTGTTTGCTGGGCACCAGGGAAAAGCTCCCCCAGGGCAGATGTCACAGACCAGCCAGTAACAACCACCGTTTCCAGCACTGGCCTCTCAACTTGGAGAGTTTATTTGGCCCTCCATGCAGGACACTGAACAACTAAGTCAGAAGTCCATGTTTGCATTGTGCAGATGAGACTGAAGTATGCACACTGGGTGTGTGTGGTGAGATGAACCCAAGGGAGCACTGAATGCCATCAGCTGTTCCCAGCATTGCTGTGAAGGTCTGTGGGACTGACAGTGTTTGGAGGTCACTTCACATCTCCTGGGAAACCACCTGAATGCAGCACTGGGATGGGCTTCTTTGAGTCAAGGGCCCTGTGTGCATTCTTCATGCCTTGGGGCTTGTCAGACAGGCTCAGAGCAGGACAACTTCTGTTTCTCTTCTGAGGACTGGACAGCAGTGTGCTGTATCCAAGAAACTTTTTGCAAGTGTGGGATATAGAGAAGGGTGTTGGTGTTGGAAGGAGCAGAGGTGCTGTTGGAGCTGACCAGTGTCATCATGAGATCTCTCTCAAACATCTCAGAAAAGCCAGAGCAATTAAGAAGGTTCCAAGGTCCTTGGAAAAGGAAAATATCAAGCCTATTATCAAGAAGGGTAAGAAGGAGGATTGAGAGAATTACAGCCTGGTCAGCCTCATTCAGTCCCTGGGAAGACGATGAGACAAGTCCTCCTGCGGTCATCTACAGGCACTTGAAGGAAAAGAAAAAGATTGCTGAATCTACATGAGAGGGGAAAGTAGATGCTGTCTCCTACCTGGACTTTAACAAAGCCTTAAACATGGTCCCCCGTGGTCTCTTTATAGGCAGAGTGGTGAAAGCCAAACTGAAAAAGTAGACAATGAGGTGAGAGAATAAGAGTTATGCTGGACAAAAACGCTCAAATGACATCAGTGATATGGAGTCCTCCCAACAGCCTGTCACTTTTGGCTTTTCTCTGTGACCAGCACTTGGGCCAACGCTGTTGGACATCTTTGTTATCTCCCTGTATGATGGGATGGAGCAGCTCCTTTGTAGATGAGGGCAAGCTGAGGGGAGCCTTTGAGATACCTCATCTAGGTCACCCTGCCTTGAACAGGAGAGTCGGACAGGATGATCTCAAGGTCTCTTCCAACATGAGTTATTCTGTCCTTCAATGAATTTTTCCCTTGGCGAGCTCACTGAAGACGGGATGGGCAGGGAAGGAGAAAAGACCCAGAGGCAGAAGCCAAGAGACACAGTGTGCCAACAGAAAGGCAGTAGCTCCTCTGAGTGATGATTCTCCATTTGACACATCAGTAAGAAAATGTGTTTGTTTTTTGATAAGCGGCTGAAAAAAATGTTCACATAGTGAGAGCGCACGTGATCAGCCCGATAGTCCATACCTTTGGTGCTGTTTATAAAAAAAATATTAAAATTTTGGAAATTAAGACTTCTTCATTTTTTAAATTGAGTTCTTTTCTGCAGAGCTTTCAGATTTGTCCTAAAATCTACATTGAGGGTTTTATTCCGTAATCCACACAGAGCTGGCCACTGCCTCCCGGATGCCCTGGGGGAGCTGAAGCACCCGTGAGGGAAATGTGTCCCAGGACATACAGAAACCGTTCTGGAGCATGAGCTGGTCAGCAGGCAGAGCATCTCAGGGGTGGCTGATCACCTCGCCAGCACAGTACCACATTGTGTCCCCTTGGATGTTGGCTAACAGGTCATTTCTGACTGGCCTGTAGTGGGGAGACAGGAGCTTGGAGGTCTGGAAAGCCATTGCAATATGAAAAATTTAGAGAGTTCAAGGGTAGGTGGGAGAAGAGAGAAGGCAGATTTGGGGAAAGGTGTTGCTCTATGTCTCTGTTGAGACGGACACAGCATACACAGGCTCAAGTACTACTCATTTATTATATAATTAATTCCATCTAACTCTTGCAGGTTCTGAATACTGTCCTGGTTGTAGCTGGGACAGAGTCAGCTCTTCTTTTTAGCAGCCAGAAGAGCTCCGTGTTTTGGTTTTACTCAGGGGCTCACTATGAGAAGAATGCTGATAGCAAGTTGATGTTTGTGGTTGGATGTGAAACTCCAAGGACTTTTCAGTGTGCCGGAGTGCAGAAACACGGCAGGATAAGGGGGGAGCATAGCTGGGACAAGGGGGACACGATTCCCCTTGTGATTTGTGGTGGAACTTAAGATTGAGAGCCAAACTGGCCAATTAGTATTCCATATCATGCAGCTGATATGGGGATAGGTATACGAGTAGGCATAAGACTGTATTAGCTGTTATTTCTATGGATAGGTATAAGAATAGGCATAAGATGGCATAAGACTCTGGGAATACAGAGCTCTGTGAAATAGCTCTGTGAAATGTTAGAAGTTGTCAAATACTAATCCCTGCTGTGAAACACTAACTACCCGAAAAGAAGGCTGGTAAGAGAGACAAAATAAATGATGGCAAGGTTGTAGCTCGTGACCTGTAGGGAGAAAAACAGACAAAGAGGAGAGATAAGGACTAACAAGAACTAACATTTGTCTTCAAACAATAACAAGTAGGAGATAACCAGGTGTCCACTCAAGGACAGGCCAGGCTGGGAAACGGTTTGGCTCTGCAAGCCCAGCCAAAACAGGAATTTTAGGGAAGAAGTGAAAACACACAGCGAGGAAGACCTACGGTCTTCATCCCAAAGACCCCTGCCCACGACCACCAGGAGGCGTGTCGAGGAGGAGCCTGAGGCGGATCCTGAGGCGGGGGCTATGGAAATGATCTCCTGGGAGAGACTGCCCTTTTGGGGGGGGGTGATGAGTATGTCTGTATAAATACAAGAAAAACTGCTACGGCGGGTGTGCACGTTTATGGTGGAGAGATCCCCCGTGCACCCAGCGCTGCAATAAACATATCTACTGGGCAACTTTCCAAGTTGTGGAGTCTGTTTCCGCACATCACCTGTACCCTTCTATTCTGACACTCCAGTCATAGGAGTCATCTCACCACGTCTCCGTGATGCCAATAAGATCATATCCCGACAGGCACACACACACTTCTAACTCCTCTTGCTTGTTCCCCATGCTGCGCGCATTGGCATAAAGGCATTTAAGTTGGGCCCCGGATGAACCTGACTTCCTGGCTGGAGCGGCTGGAATTCCCTCCTTCTGTTCTACAGGTACTTCCAGCATATCTTTATCATTTTGATATTACCCCCTTCCCCCTTCAAAACTAGTTTAAAGCCCTGCCAATGAGCTCTGATAGCTGTTGCGCTGACCCTGGTTCCCCTCTGAGAAAGGCAAGTCCCATCCATTGCCATCAGACCTGGTTCAGCGAAAGCCTTCCCATGATCAAAGAAAACAAATTTCCGTCAGTGGCACCAGCCTTTGAGCCATCTGTTAATCAATCTTCTTGGGTATCACCAAGAAAATGGAGCCGGGTTCCTCCCTGTTGATCTTGATGGGAGGATGAGGGCCAATGGCCATCAGCTGAAATAAGAGAGAAAAAGGTTTCTCTCCTTCAAGATTCTCAAGCACTGGAGCAGATTTCCAACAGAGCTTGTGTCATCTCCATCCTTGGAGCTTTTGAAGCCCAAAATGAATAACGCCCTGAGCAACCTGCTCTGACCTTATAGCTGACCCTGCTGGGACAAGGAAGTTGGCCTAGAGACCTCCTGAGGTCCCTTCCAGCATAAAAGATTCTGTATTTCTATCCACAACAGATGTTCCCTTCGTGATACGTGTTTCTAGAGGAGATCCACCAGGATGGAGTTTGAGACCTTTCTGGAGAAGGTGATGAACCTGGGCTTCTTTCACCTGGTGATGTGCAGGCTCAGGGCACTAGAGTAGTAGCCTGCAACTGCTCAGAAAGCGGTTTCAGACATAATAGTGCTTTTCTTCGTAGTGGGAAGAGAAACAAAACCTCCGCAAAGTGCAACTTGAAAGGTTCAGATTTCCAAGGTGAGAAGGTAGGAAAAAAGAAATCTGCCTCAAAGGGCAGTATTGTTGTGCAAGAGGTCACTCAGAGGGAGTCTGGATTAGCCCATGGCTTTGTGTTTCAACGAGCAGCAAGAGTAGAGAGACATCAGTGAAGGTATAGAAATGGTGGGGTGAGACCTAGGTGGGGAGGTAAGAAGGGTGTCAATGACCTGAAGGGAAAGAGGTGCAGGTGTGGGACAGTGTAGGACAGCCTGCAGTAGGGATGGCCAAGGGCTCTAGCAAGGCTGAAAGGTCCAACAGCACTGAGATCTTTGTCCCCTTGGCTGTAGCAGTTGCCTCTGCCACCAAGGCCAGTGAGACAAAACATTCATTTGAGGGTCTCAGGATGTGCCTTCCCAGGGCCCGGGGATCAGAGCTTGGCCTTTCTGCTTCATGAAACAAACCAAAGGGTTTTCTCAGCATTACAGCCACCTGCGCAGGGCCTTTGCCTACCTGCAATCATGGCCTCCAATGATCTGCTCTAACGAGTCTTTGGGGAGGCTTTGTCAGTAATGGCCCTCAGTGGGGCCAATTAATGCTTCAAGGAACTTTGGGTTCTGCTTCTGACTTGGACTTGTTGAGAGGTTTGTTCAGTCATCTCTCAGTATCTGAGGTTCATGTAATGAGCCTCAAATGCCCTAACGAGTTCTTTATCTTCTTGTAATTTTCTTCAAGTCTTCAAGACTTGAAGAAAAGCTAATTGGAGCTCTTTCATAGTGTAGTTAAGGAGGAAGATTTCAAAGGGCACCTAATAATCATTAATTTTTATTTTAAAGGCAATATTTCATTCCTTTTTAGTTTGGAGAAGAGGTTATAGCAGCATTCTCCAAGTGATAAAGATCCTGGGTGTCTCCTCAGGAGGTCTGGACTGGTTGGAGAAGCAGTTCCTTGAGGTCTGACACTGTACAGACAACCTTCCTCTTCACCTCCCAACCCCATCATTTCTCTCACTGTCCCTCTGGGACTTGCATCACTTCTCCTTACATCAGACTTCTCCACTGATCTCTGCAGCTGGATGTTACAGCTCCTTTGCACCATCTCCCACCTGTTTCCCTCAGGGAACTGGCTGCATGCAGGCACAGAAGGTTTTTTTCCTATTCGCAAATAAAGAACAGTAAAGCATGATAGAGAGGCATTGTTGCAGGGCCCTTCTGTGGACGGCCCAGAGTCATGACCATACACCAATATGGTTAGAAAATCATGCTCCGTTTATTACAAACAACACACAGGTTATATAGCGGAATGTGGCGTGACACGACTACATTCTACAATTGGCTTGCTTAGCGTAAACACACTCTCGTGGGCTATAGTGATAGGGCAGCGCTAGCAGACCACAGGTAATAAGCTCATCCCTTTAGTCTCCTCATTGCGGTCATCGGAGAGGCATCCAGGAGGCGTGCATCTTGGCAGGCAATCAAACTATATTTCCTTTTAAGGCTGTTAGGCTAACTTGAAGGACAAAAGTAATCTAGCTGGTAACCTTGTGCTCTGGGGCCCAAACAGGGATTGTCCATATCCGAAAGAATATTATTGCCAGTCTCGGAGAGGAACTCCTCCACATTTCCCCCTTTTTGTTTTTGGACAATCCATAGCCCTGGCACTGCTTTAAGGAGGACCCGAGAGGCACACTTCAGGACACACTGTGCTAAGAGAATCATAAACAGCAATGCAACTAATATGGTTATGCCTTGTATGATTAATCCTTTTACCCAACCTGGTATGTTCCAACTACCAAACCAGTTTGAGAACCGGTCATCTTGTGTCGTGATATGATGCATGTTACTTTGGAGGTTTGCAAGTTGCTTATGAATGCTTTGAGAGTGATCAGATAGGTCCATACAGCACATGCCTTCAAAGTCAGTACAACCATGGCCTTGAGCTAACAATAAAAATTCAATAGCAGCGTGATTTTGCAATACAGCATGCTGGATATCATCTACATCAAGCAATAGACAAGTGAGAATATTAGAGGTAAGATTAAATTGTTTCAATGCCCAACAAGCACGCTTAGCCAACTGACTATTAGCATTGCCATCAGAGGCTCCTAGAAGGAAGACAGATAGTGCTGCTATTTCAGCTGGATTCAGCAGCTGCACGTTGTCATTACAAGTGCCGTCAAATTCTTTTAGGCTCCTCTTACCCTGACTTGTTCAGGTTGTTCGTTCAGCTAGAAAATCATGAATGCTAAGGGCAAAGAGAGTTAGGCGACCCAAATAGCAAGGACCACCGATAGCTCCTTGTGGAATTCCGGGCCAGGCACGATCTTCACAGATCAGAAAAATTCTGGGGGGCAGGAGCGTATCGTGTGTAAATACTTTCCCAATGAGTGCTCCAGTTTTTACATCTCCCCCATCGATGTGCCGGACACATTGAAACACGGTTTGTCTTGGAAGAAAAAGCTGCGTCCTAATTTAGCCTGATAGGCTTGCTTCAGCGTTTGGAATCAAACCACTCCAGAGCCATTTAGAAGTTGCATAGGAGGGCAAATGATTTTACATATGGCGTCATGACTCATCAAGTGGTTCCATAAACCAGAAACATTTTCCCACGTTCCTGGTAACAGGCTACCTAAGAGATCAAGTTCTTGCAGTCCTGTGGGGAATGGTCACATTGAGTGATCTAATCAAGGCGGCTTGGACTTCCGATCCTACATCAAAAGGCCAATCCCATCCACTGCAGATCCGTCTCATGCCACTGGGTTGTTGGTATGAGAGGGCAGAGGTATTGACGAATCTTTGAAACTCTGTTATGTTAGTGCTATTATTTGGCCAAAGTATTGGCACACCAATAAGGCACGTGCGAAATGGGTCAGAGGCACTTTGCATAGATAAACAGAACTGCGAGACGTTGGTTTTGTTAGCCCAAGTGACCCAACTTATTCAGTGTATTTAACGTCTGTGCCACTTCAACTCCTGGTGCAAATATTGAAGCTGCAATGATTTTAGCTGGTTTCCCAAATTCTGCTCTGGAATCGCACTAGCTATCACAAGCATGCATGCTTTGCCTATTCCGGGTGTGTCTATGACTTAGGATCATGGTGGTATGAGGTAAATACATTCCTAAAGTCCCTATAGTACATAGATCTCCCCTTATATGCGAAGGAATACCCTAAGCTCTACTATAGCCTTGCAGAAGCAGTTACTAGCATATTGTTTCCCTTTCTGGGAGTCTTACCATCTCGGCTATGCCCAAGATTCCGCTGAGCAGGAGGGTGTCAATCAACAGGGTCATCATGGAGAAGGGAGGCAGGCACAGCACCTTCAGGGCGTCCCCTGTTTATCCACAAAGTGTGCTCTGCAGCCTCCTTCAGCTCCACTCTGAGCCGTCCCTTTTACACCCTCAGCAGAGTCTATGACAAAGGTACTGACACGGCGTTGCCGCACGCGTGGCCAGTGCGTGCAACAAGGCTGCCCAGTATGTGCTCTGCTGGCCAACAGCGGCTTTTTTAAGTTGTAACATATTTCTCCTAGCTTCCTTTTTCAAAGTTACATGCTCACAACTAAGTCCAGTTTATAATTCTTTGTCATTAATTTGGTACCAGTCAATTCTTTTCTTTCCAGTAGCTACGGGTGGAATCCATACACTTTCCGATCGGAAAAACACACAAAGCATATATACAAGCAACTTTCACACACATAATATACCTAACAATGAGAAACATAAGAACAGTTGATATATTAACATGAAATCTTCTATTACAAGTCTGTCCATTTGAACCCTTCTCCTCATTCTGTGTTTCTGTGATCTCTGCTTGCTCTGCTAGTTCTTGGATCTCCCCTTCTCTATTTGTAGTTTCAAAAGTCCTGGCTGGCTTTACGTTTCTTGCTGGTAACCAGTATGGACCTGTGGGAAAGAGAACACGAGCATACCCTCTTCCCCATGCAAGCAGAGACACAGGGCCATCCCATGAGTTGAGTCCAGTTTCTTATGACATGCTGTTGATTTTTCTGCAAAAATGGCACTGGGTTTAAAATTGTGATCCACAGCGTAGTATGTTGCCTAGAAGCAGACAAATTAAGAAAATTTAAAACATATGTGGCTTTGTCCAAGGATTCTTGCGGGGAAATATACGGAAGACTCCCCCTTTTTTGTTTATCAAGCATTTGTTTTAACATTAAATGAGTTCGTTCAATAACAGCTTGTCCCATAGGTGAATGAGGGATACCGGTAGTGTGAGTCACTCCCTGATCCTGTAAAAAGGTACTATACCGGACCATTGTCTGTCCCGATTTTCTTCGGTACTCCCATGGTTTTCTCCAGTGTGAACAGTAGCAACAACAAAGGCAGAAAATATATCAACAGTTATATGTACATGTTTAGATCGAAGAAACGATTGAATATAAGTAATATCAGTTTGTTATAATTCGTTGACACATAAACCTGTTGGATTTACTCCTGCTGGAGTATTTGAAGGCACAATACATTGATGGTCAGGGCAGACGTGTACAATCTGCTGAGCTTGATCTGCTGTCGGACCTGATGGGAAGTATCATCAACCACCAATTGACAAGCTGTAGGACTAATCATCATTCCTTGAGGCAGTACAATCCAATGATATTGTTGCGTGGGTTGTTCATCGTTAAGTACTGGAACTGAAAAGGCAAATCCAGGACAATCGTTAGGGGGTAAATAAATAAAAGAGTAAAAAGGTAGAAAATACCCAGTCTTTTAAATCAATCACCATCAAATGCGAACATTCTGGAATCATAGTAGGATTTGATACACCCGGTTGTAATGCACCCATTGGTGAAATGATTGCATTAATAGCTCTTAAAACTTTTAACGTAAATCTCCATTTTCCTGATTTCTTTGGGTTAACAAATATTGGAGTATTCCATAGGGTAGTGGAGGGAATTGTATGTCCTAATTTGAGCTGTTCATCGCCTAATTTTTGAGCCCACATTCTGACACCCTTTATTAAATCTGCAATTGTTTTTGCCCGATTTCTGATAGGATCAAGAGCTCGCCTGTGCAAAAAGTATTCATTTGATTCGTGTCAATATGGGACAATGGATGTGTAAATAGGTGGCGAGGAGCAGGGTGTGCTATTCAAGATAAGTGATTGTCTTAGTTTAAGATCTCTGTGAAATGCAAGAACGTAAACCTGCAAAATGCCTAATGATACTGCTAACCACCAGAGTGATATACAGAATGCTCTGTCACTACAGAGCAGAGAACTCTGGTGACAGTTCATCACGATGCAAAACAAAATAAAACGAAATTGTAAAAAGGTAGAAAAGGATGGAGAGCATAGATGCTGGGAAGCACTCTTTAGATGGTCACCTTCCGCTTCAGGATTTTTCAGTCATTTAAAACATCCTGTTATAACACTGCCAATAGCTACAGCTGCCCCAATATTGTCACCAACACTGCTGTATACATGGGCTTGGCACGTGCTTAAGAGGATATCTTCAATTACTAACTGGAATAGCAAGACATCTGCAGCAGCTGGATTTTCTGTTTGTCTCTGAACTGCTGCTTGCAGCCGATCAAGGAAATGTTCATAAGGTTCCTGTGCTCCCTGCTGAATGAAAGCAAAGGAAGCCTCCCCTGTCCCAGAAATTCAGGGACACGTCTTAATGCTCTCATAGCCAATTCGGTCAGTTGTTGGAAAGCCACTTGCTGTAACCCTGCCTGTGCCTGATTTTGACATGTGTGACATTTTATTCATCCCAAAATGTTTAGCTCTCGATTTAAGAAATTTAACACCTGTAACACGTTAGCTATTGTTTCATTGGGAGATTTCCCTGTCATTCCCCCTTTTTGTTTTAAAAGCATATTCTCCAAAGTGCCATGTGAGTATCCTACGATTGGTTGCCCAGCAGCATTGTAAGGAATACCGGTAACATGCTCAATACTTTATGATGACAAAATACATACGTCTGATAAGAAGTGTATGCCAAAGTTCCTGCAAACGTAAACCACGAGGATTAACACCATTCATTGGTGGCATGATCATATTTCAACAGCTAGTACACAATTGTACGATTGAGCGGGCTTGTTGTCATGTTAAACCAAATTGTCACCTAATAGCATTAGCATTCTGATGGTAGAAGTCATGCAAGATTTTGTCTTCATGAGCGAGTTTGGTACCAGAGCTGCACTCGTGAGAGGCTCAGCTTGCCTGTTTCCTTCTGCTATAGGCCTTGGAAGCGTGGTGTGCGCTCGCAGATGTACGATGGAATATGCATGTTTACGGTTTTGCAACACTGATATTAACTGTTCAAATTGCTGGAACAAAGGAGGATTAGTTATTTCCCGCGATGTCGATCAAGATGATCCAAGTTAAGATGTGCTGTCTCGTGGTAAAACCTGGGCCACGGGCAGCGGCGAGGCGGCCGCTCTCCAGGCGCGGCTTGCGGGGGGGTGGGGGGGGGGGGCGCAGGGGTAGCAGCGGCGGCGGGGGGTCAGCCCTGCTTCGCCTCAGCCGGGTGGGGGTGCGGGGGGGGCGGGGTGGGGACGACGACCCAGCCGCCCGGTGCCGGCCGCCCCGCTTGTTGTTGCTGTTGCTGTTGTTGTCGTTGTCGCGGCTCCGGCCGCTCACGCTCCATAACCGCTGCCGACCCCTCCCGCCGAGGACCATCAGCTGCAAAAGAACCGACACGCCAGAGAAGGGCAAAGCAGGGTTAAGTTTTGGGTGGCAGGAGGCTCCTCCTTGGCCCAACGACAGCGATGACGAAGCCGTACAGTCACCACCCCCCGAGTTCCCTTGGGCTGGCACTTCCGCTTTGTGCCCAGTTGGCGCTGGAGGGGCAGTGGGCACTTCCTTTGTTGTCCCTGAGGAAGCTGGGGGCCCCGTAGGCTCTTTAGACTCAGTTTTTTGTTCGGACACAGTTTCTCCCAGCCCCTTCGCTTGTTTCCACACCTCAGTGATAGTAGAACAGGTGGGAGCTCGCATGCCTTTTGTTGGGCGTAAATGTCCGACCCCAAAGAACTGCGCAATACGGGAGGGCGGCGGCGGCGGTTTGTGTGGCTCGCCAGAGGTGTTATCCGGCTGCAGGGCTTCTATGGTCGCAGCAGCAACTTTTCGCTCAGCTTTGATCTCCCGTAAGGTGTTAATTGCGACACGCCACGTCCGTCCCACTTCTTTTGCTGTTTTTTCCTCTTTTCCTCCCGCTAAGGTGGTCTCCCAGAGATGTTCCCCCACTTCACGCCATTCGTCAACATTAAAGAGTAGCGGACAGGTTTTACAATGTCCATTTGCTTTCGCCCACTTAATGAGGCTTTCTATTTCCTTAAGGTTAACCGTTTCTCCTCTCTTAGAGAGTATACTGGTTAACAACTTGATTGCCGCATCCGTTTCCATCGCGGTCTTACCTTGCAGGGGTTCGCTCGGCCGCTGCGAAACTTTCCAGGCTCCGGCGATTCTCTTCGTCCCGTGCCCTTCCCTGCTGCACGTCCACAGGCTCCCAATACCGTATTCACGATGCTATGGAGACTTCCGCATTTAAGCGAGTTTATCCGCATTTAAGCGCTTTTTCCGCATTTAAGCGACTTTTTCCGCATTTAAGCGATTTCAGGGTCCCTGCTCATGCGCCACTTGTTGCAGGGCCCTTCTGTGGACGGCCCAGAGTCATGACCATACACCAATATGGTTAGAAAATCATGCTCCGTTTATTACAAACAACACACAGGTTATATAGCGGAATGTGGCGTGACACGACTACATTCTACAATTGGCTTGCTTAGCGTAAACACACTCTCGTGGGCTATAGTGATAGGGCAGCGCTAGCAGACCACAGGTAATAAGCTCATCCCTTCAGTCTCCTCATTGCGGTCATCGGAGAGGCATCCAGGAGGCGTGCATCTTGGCAGGCAATCAAACTATATTTCCTTTTAAGGCTGTTAGGCTAACTTGAAGAACAAAAGTAATCTAGCTGGTAACCTTGTGCTCTGGGGCCCAAACAGGGATTGTCCATATCCGAAAGAATATTATTGCCAGTCTCGGAGAGGAACTCCTCCACAAGGCATAAACAATAAAACACTCCTTCACCACATGCTGAGTATAAACTGTCTCTCAGGAGTTTGCTTTTCTACAGGGCACAGTCTTATGCGAAATAATTTAGGTAGGGAGATACAAAAAGACAGACATAAACACAATGAAAGAATGGGCAAAGGACACGATTAGACTGGGGAAAGACAGGTGAGATTTTACCCCCTGAAGCTCAGAACAGCAGCATTGGTGAGAGTCACCTGAATGAACAAAGAATGAAGGAAGCAGAAAACTGGAGAAAAATGGAAAAGGCCTTTGTCCAGACAGTCTGCTGAACAGGTGACGGGAGAAATGGTCATCGTATCCTGGACAGGTGCAAATATGTGAAAGATGAGAGAAATTAGAGAACCTCCTTTTTAACATGTGCCTTAGCATAGTTTCCAGGGGGATTTGCTCCGTGGTCTTGCCAGGCACAGAGGCGAGACTGACTGGCCTGTAGTTCCCTGGCTGAAGGGAAGCTTGAAGGCAATCCCTGACCCAACATGGGAGGATGCTGTCCTAGGCTTGTTTTTCATAAGCAGACAGGGA
This sequence comes from Tauraco erythrolophus, assembly GCF_009769465.1. NCBI lineage: Eukaryota > Metazoa > Chordata > Aves > Musophagiformes > Musophagidae > Tauraco > Tauraco erythrolophus. The sequence continues at coordinate 63,835 of NW_028238625.1, read as the reverse complement.
AGGACTGGTGGAAGAGGCGGAGGGCAGCTTGGCTGTGGTGTGACTGAAGGTTTTGGGGTTGAAAACCCTGAGGGAAGTCAGCAGGACAAATTGTAGCAGGGCTGAGTAGAGAGGAAGGATGACCTCCAGCAACCTGCTGGCAGTGCTCTTCCTAATGCAGCCCAGAAAGCCATTGGCTGTCTCTGCTGCCAAAGGACAAAGCCTGGAGAAAAAAAGGCTTTGGGAAGACCTAATGACAGCCTTCCCGTATCTTCTTGGATATCATCACGAAAACTCAGCTGGAGTCTTCACTATTGTGTGTGATGACAGGATGAGGGTCAACAAGCATCAGACTAAACAAATGAGAAAATCTTTGTCCCTCTCAAGAGAGTCAAACACTGGCTAAGATTTCCCAGAGAGCTTGTGTCGTCTCCATCCTTGGAGGTTTTCAAGCCCAAAAGGAATGAAGCCCTGAGCAACATGATCCGACTCCATTACTGACCCTGCTCTGAGCAGGAGGTTGGCCTAGAGACCTCCTCAAGTTCCTTCCAGCATGAATGATTCTGCTTCTGGATCCACCAAATATCTTTCCTTGGGAAAGATCATCCCTCAGGATGGGAGGGAGATCACTCAGGTTCCTGGTGATCAACAAAGTCAAACAGAAAGTTTGGTCAGATGATCTGTGACTTTCTTGTTCCACTCCAGGCATTGTTGCTCAGATGCAGGGCTGCTTGGCAGGTGCCCCTCCAAACTTCAATGGTCATGTCCATTCCTTCACCTTCTGTTTTTCTCTCTTTTCCCACTCACAATTGCTTCCTCTTGACCATCTTTGTACCCTCCCATGCAAATGCCCATCTCTATTGACCCTTTCCTGCCTGCTCCCAGTTTGGCTTCCTTTGTACTTTCAGTTGATGTTTCTGAGATTGTCCCCATGGGAATGTGCACCTTGGGAACAATAGAATTGAACAAGTGACTGTGTTTATTATCTCATCCCTCATGCTGTCAGAGGCACCACGTGTCAGGGGGAGCCATCTGCACACACACATTAACAGGTGGCCCGATGGAGCTCCGTTCCTGGAGGACCCTGAAACACTCTGGGATTTGACAAAGAGAAAACCCACAAAGTTTTACAAGGAGAAGTGGCCAGTCCTTTACTGGGGGCAGGATAACCCCATGAATGAAAGCATGCTGGGGCCTGACTGGCTGAGGAGTGACCCTGAGGAGAAGGGCCTGGGTGTTACGAGCAATGCCGCGTTAGCCAGGGGTGCATGCGGGCCGTGAATAAGAGCAGCTGCACACAGGGCTGCATCAGGGGGAGCGTGGCCACCCAGACATGGCAGTTATCATCCCCTTGACTCAGCGCTGATGTGACCACATCCGGCCTAGTGCATCTGTGTGTGGGGCTCCCTCTTCTGAAGCAATGTGGAGGAACTGGAGAGGCTCCAGAGAAGTTCTGCCACGATGGGGTTTGGGGCCTGTGTGGAGAAGCTGAGGGACCTGGGCTTCTGTACCTTTTGAAGTGGAGGCCCAGGGCTCTATAGCAGGAGCTGGCAACTGCTTGAAGGGTGGCTTCAGAGATACTGAGGCGTTTCTTGGTAGCGGGAAGAGAAGAAAAGCTCAACAAAGAGCAGCTTGGAAGGTTCAGACAGCATGTGAACTAAAAGAAATCTCACTCAAAGGGTAACATTGTGGTGCAAGAGGTGACCCAGAGGGAGCTGGGGTCAGCCCATGCCTTTGTGTTTCAAGGAACAGCTGGTGGGAGTGGAGAGACGTCAGTGAAGGTATAGAAATACTCTGCTAATCCAGAGGAGATCTGGACAGGAAGGTAAAGCATTTCCTTGAGGTCTGACACTGTACAGACAACCTTCCTCTTCACCCCCCCAACCTCACCACCTCCGTCATTGGCCACCTGGGACTTGCATCCTTTTTCCTTTACATCAGACTTCTCCACTGAAGTCTGCAGTTGAATGGTACAGCTCCTTTGCACCATCTCCCACCTGCTCTCCTTAGAGAACTGGCTGCACGCAGGCACAGCAGGACTTTTCCTCTTGGCCAGGAAAGAAAAGGAAAGCATAATCAAGTTTCATAATCAATAAAACACACGTACTAAGGACAAGCTGCCTCTAATGAGGTTGCTTTTCTACAAGAGAGAATTGTATCAGAAATGCTTTAGATAGACAGGGACAAAAAGAGAGATATAAACAGCGGTAAAGAGTTGGCTAAAGGAGATGATGAGTCTATTGAAAGACAAGCAAAGGTTTAACTGCCTGAAGCTCAAAGCAGCAGCTGGACAGGTGACAGGAGTCTGAAGGAACAAAGAGTAAGGGCAGGAGAAAACTGGGATCTACTAGAAATGGCCTTTGTCTCGAGAGTCTGCATCTGAAAAGCTGACTTTAGAAATGGTCATTGTATCAGGACAGATGGAAATGTGTGAAAGATTAAAGACGCCATGTAACAGGCAGAATAGTGGTAATGAGGTCACAGGGCAAGATTGACATTTCTTTGGACTATCCCCTTCCAAAGGCCATGGGTTTGGTAGAGGTCTTCTGACAGAGAGGAAAAGCAAGTGTTGCACCATTCTTTGAAAGAGACCAGAAGTGCAACCCAGGGAAGCCTTGGCTGTACAAGCTCTCACGGATGAGTAGTGTGCCGTCAATTAGAGTCCTCTTGGGTGACATTTCTGGGCACCTAAAAGAGAAGAATGTGTCCAAACGCAGTCAGTGTGGACTTACCGAGGGTACAGACTGGGACATACTGGGGCATCGTGGGGCAGCACAAGGAACTCTCCTGGGCCTGTTCAGTTTAGCACCTGTATCCATGACCCAGGCACAAGTACAGACTGGGAGAGGAGTGTCTGTGTCTGGAGAGCAGCCCTGCAGAAAGGGATCTGGGGGTGCTGGTTGGCAGCAGGCTCAGTGTGAGCCAGCAGTGTGCCCTGGCAGCTGAGAGAGCAAACCGCATCCTGGGGTGCATCAAGCACAGGACAACCAGTCAAAAGAGGGGATTAGCATAGAATCATAGAATCATCATGTCTGGCTACAGTTCGCTGAGGAGGAGAAGTGGAGAGGGAGGTGCTGAGCTCTTGTCATGGTATCCAGCGACAGGATGCACGGGAATGGTTCAAAGCTGTGTCAGGGGAGGTGCCAACTTGACATTAGGAATCATTTCTATATCAAGAGGGTGGTCAAACTCTGGAACAGGCTTCCTAGAGAGGTGGTCGTCACCCCAAGCCTTTCAGTGTTTAAGAAGCATTTAGACGATGCCCTTAATAACGTGATCTCTCTTTTGGTCAGACCTGAAGTGACCAGATGTTGGGACTAGATGATCATCGTAGGTCCCTTCCAACTGAACTATTCTGTTCTGTCCTGTTCCGTTCTATCTCTATGTCTGTACAGGGTGGATCCCTCCAGCAGCTGGGCTTGGATACTCAGTCTCCTCAGTAGCTGCCCCTGGATCACAGCCTCCCTCTTTGCAGGCACCTGAATATACGCTCCCCCAGGGCTATATCCCCATTCCAGATGCTGGTATAGACCACCCTCGTCACACACGCGTACGCGCGCACACACTCACTCTCTGTCTCATGTTCGCTCACTCCGGTCTCTCAGTTGCTGGCACTAATGACATATGGGCTGTCTGGCCCCTGGTTCTACTTCGGTTGCTGCACTCACACCCCTGTGCTCCCACATTCCTGCAGAAGAGAGATTCCCTCGCACAGGAAAAAGTTAGGAATTCAGTTTAATGAGAAGACAGAACAGAGTGCACTGGTCAGGCTCCTCCTCTAAACATCCCGTAAGAAGTCCTGTGCAATCCAAAATGCTCTTTCACTGCGTCCCAGAATGTGTCCTACACCCCTCGGCAACACATCCCTTAGTCCAAAGGGTGATCCAGAGTTCTGCTTTCAATGACTCGTCTTGATGTGACCTGGACAACAAGGCTGATGGCTCTCCCAGGGCAGCCCTGGAAGGAGCTGGGACAAGATGCTCATTCCTCAGGAGCCTGTCATTTGGGTTCCCACCTGCCACTGTGCCACTGTGCTCTTCCTGGTTTGTGGAGATGGGCTCTTGAGGAGCTGATGGCTCTCCTCACATGGGCCTGGCAGCAACCCGGGCAGGATATTAACTGAGTTACTCCTCCTGTCATTGTTTGTGCCTTCTTTGTGTGTGGAGATGAGCTTCTCATCACTGAACCTAACACAAGCTAAAAGGAACAGCAATCTCCTGAGGTGTCTGTGTTTGGAGGTGCCGTACATATGCATGGGCATTATTTAACATATGACACCAGCTCAGTGGAATCGCTCTCCAGAAATGCATCCTGGTTAGGGGAAAAGCTGTGCTGTGGCATGGGCAATGGCTTCCTTCAGGGCCCGTAGCACAGTCTTGTTTCTAAGGCTGTAGATGAAGGGATTTAAGAATGGGTACAGGACAGTGTTCAGCAAAGCTACAATTGTGTTTGTCTCCATGGAAACAGCTTCAGAAGGACGCACGTAGAGAGCGATGCAGCTCCCATACACAATGGCCAAGGTGGTGAGATGGGAAGAACATGCAGTAAAAGCTTTTTTCCTCTCAAAGATGACTGGCAGGTGTAGAATAGAGAAAAGGATGCCCAAGTAAGATGCCAGAGTTAAACAGAAGGAACCCAGTAGGACACATGATAAGAAAACAGAGTCTGCTTTCCAAAGCAGGCTGGTGTCAGAGCAGGACAATTTGAATAAGGGCGAGGTGTCACAAAAAAAATGGCGGATCTTTTTTGAGCCACAGAAAGTCAGCTTGTAGAAGAGGACCGGACAGTAACGCGAGAGTGTGATGCCTGTGACCCAAACAGCAACAGCCAGGTGGATGCAGAGCTGAGGCTTCATGATGGCAGCGTAACACACAGGCTGGCAGATGGCACCGTAGCGGTCAAAGGACATGACAACAAGGAGAACAAGATCTGTACAGCCCAGGCCAAAATGGAAATAGGATTGGGCAAAGCAGCTACTTCGTGAGATTGTCCTCCTTCCAGAACTCGACTCCAGTGTCATCTGCAAACTTGCTGAGGGTGCACTCGATCCCCTCATCCAGATCATTGATAAAGATGTTAAAGAGAACAGGCCCCAACACTGAGCCCTGCGGAACACCACTGGTGACCGGCCGCCAGTTGGATTTATCTCCATTCACCACCACTCTCTGGGCCCGGCCCGCCAGCCAGTTTTGGATCCAGCGAAGCACACACCCGTCCAAGCCATAGGCAGCCAGCTTCTGCAGAAGAATGTTATGGGAAACAGTGTCAAAGGCCTTGCTAAAATTGAGGTAAACAACATCCACAGTTCTTCCCTCATCCACTAAACGGGTCATTTTATCGTAGAAGGAGATCAGGTGGGTCAAACAAGACCTGCCCTTCATAAATCCATGTTGACTTGGCCTCATCATCTGACTGTCTTGTACGTGACTCATGATAACACTAAGGATGATCTGCTCCATGAGTCTCCCTGGCACTGAGGTCAGACTGACAGCCCTGTAGTTCCCTGGGTCTTCCCTCTTACCTTTCTTGTAGATCGGCGCCACGTTCGCCAGCCTCCAGTCAGCTCGTACCTCCCCCATTAGCCAGGATTGTTGGTAAATGGTGGAAAGTGGCTTGGTGAGCACTTCCGCCAGCTCCCTCAGAACTCTTGGGTGGATCTCATCCGGCCCCATGGACTTCTGCACATTTAAGCTGTGCAGCAGTTCGCTTACCGTTTGCTCTTAAAAGAAACCTTGATAAATCTCTCCATCTCCACCAGTTGGTTGTAGAGGCACATCACCCTGTGAGTTGGTCTGACCATTAAAGACTGAAGCAAAGAAAGCATTGAGTGCCTCAGCCTTTTCTTCATCCCCAGTCACTATTTCTCTCATTGCATTTAGCCAGGGGTGGAGATTCTCCCTAACCCTCCTTTTACTGTTAAGGTGTTTGTAGAAACTTTTCTTATTGTCTTTTATGTTGGCTGCCAGATTAAGCTCCAGCCGGGCTTTTGCCTGTCTAATCTTCTCCCTGCATTGTCTCACAGAATCCTTGTAGTTTCCATGAGTGATTAGCCCCTTCTTCCATCGGTCATAGTCTTTCTTTTTCTTCCTGAGCTCTGGCCAGAGCTCTCTGTTCAGCCAGGCTGGTCTTCTGCCTTTCCGGCTCGTCTTGCGGTTCACTGGGACAGCCTGCTCCTGGGCTCTGAAGATTTCCCTCTTGAGAATTGTCCAGGCTCCCTGGACCCCTTTGCCTTTCAGGACCAACTCCCAAGGGACCCTTCCAACCAGTCTCCTAAGAAGGTTGAAGTCTGCCCTCCGGAAGTCCAAGGCAGCAGTTCTGCTGACCCCTCTCCCTACTGCTTCTGTGACTGAAAATTCTATTATTTCATGGTCACTATGAGGTGACATATTTTGTGTGCTCTTTGACTTAGTTATCACCAGAAAGGTCTCCCAGGCATTTGTTCCTCAAGGCAGGACTCTGAAGGAAAAAAGCTAACGGTGGGAATCAAATGAGGGGCTACTTGAACCAACTCAAACATTACTGGTCAGAAGGGACCAGATGTACAAATTTCTGTTTACACGGTGGGAGAGATGATGTCATCAGCTTGCTGGACCATGCCCATGGCCTATGAAAAAAGTCATGAAAATTTACAGACTAGGGACAAATTTCTGAAAACAAAGACTTCTTACACATTTATGGCACTGGGTTGTTTCTTACAAATGATTCAACTTCTGCCTAACATCTTCAATCGGGTTGATACAGTTGCCCACACACAGGTGACCACTGCCTTCAAGATTCCCAGGGGTGCTAAAACCCCACATGGGACTGGGAAATGTGACCCGGAACTGATGGGAGCCTTTCTGAAGCAGAAACTCATGGACAGGCAGGGTGGGCCAAATCATCTCAGCTGAAACAACTCATTTCTCTCCCTGGAGTAGAAAAGGATGTCTGGAACATTACAGCCAAGCTGCCCAGTGTTGGAGGAGAATGAGAAATGAGAGGGTCTAGAGGCTGCAGAGTCTACACAGAACATGCTGCTGTAACCCAGATATGTTGGGGTTAGTGCAGATTTGGCTGTTCTAACGAGAGCGTTTCATTCCCTTTCTCTCTTTGCTTCCCCCTGTGAAGGACCAAGACTGCCATAGAGTGTCTGACATACAGGGTCTTCAATCCCCTGTGTATTCAGACTCCATTTGGAGATGATTATTTTCAATATCCTTTGGAGATTGCTGATGTCACTTGGTGTGTAAGCAGATAAATGAAGGAAAGTGGAAGACAAAGAAATCCTTTCTTATGGTTATTGACTATTGAAATCTTTTCGCTTCTGAAATCTCTCTAATTAACCACATAAGAATTGAGGAGTTAAGGCAATTATACCCAGAGACTTGGCTTCTTCGGGCATTTTGCATGTCAATGAGCCCTCTGGTGCCGAGTTCCTTAACTGCAGATCCTGACAGAGGATTGAACTGGCCTCTGGAGAAGTAAAAGTCAGCAGTAAACCTCCAAGTTCCTGAGGGTGTTAGTGGGCCCCACTGAGGGCCATCACTGAAGAGACCATGGAGGGAATGAGCAGCCAAGGTGGCTGTCCCTGGATCAAGAAGTCAGAGGCAGTGCTTACAGGTTGAAAATCCAATGCGGAGGTGCCCGTGAAAGTACTTGACATGTTCCATCAAGCAGGATGTTCCAGCCTGATCCCCATCCCCTGGGAAGGGGGATTCTTTCCCTCATGGGATGCTCAGGGCTCTTCCTGGGGGCAATGAGATGAGGGGGGTTGAGATGCCGAGTGCATGACAGCGGTAGGACACCTCCCAGGCTCTCTGGAGAGTGGGGGAGGAGGCAACAAAGTGCTGGGGCTGTAAGGAACTGGTGTCGTCCCAGAGGCCTCAGGGGAAGAGACAGCAGCCATGGACAATGAGACAAGGATCTCAGCTCTGTTTGGGAATTCCCATTCCCAACAAAGGGGCCATCCCCACCACAGGCTGTCCTACACTGTCCTATGCCTGTGCCTCTTTCTCTGCAGAGTTTAACCACCAGCCCTGCTTCCCCACCTCACCCTGACCCTATGCTGTCCCAAGCTTTACTAATAACTCTCTGCCTTCACTATTTCTTTAAACACCAAGCTGTGGTTTTGCTTAAGGCTTTGAGTTCCCCAAAACCTTTTGCAGCTTCTTCCCAAGTGCTGATAATGCTCCCAATCACCCCAGATGTCCCAGCTCCCAGAGACATTTGAATCCTCAATTTAGCTCCGTATCCAGCACTGAACAGCACATCCTCCTTCTCTGCTGCCTTGAAATCCAAACTCAACCTGTTTCCCTACAGTTTGCCGCACTCCAACCCCCCACTTCTTCACATTTCTTCTTGTTTTTTACACACATGCTGCCTCGCACACCACCCTCCCATCCTCTCTCTGCACTCCCAACTTTTTCACAAACCCTTCCTCTTCCCCTGCAGTGATGGGACCTCAGCCCAGGAGGTTTGTGCATCCTCCAGGCTTGTGGATGTTTCCTGAGGTCCATCCAAGTGTGAGGAGGGAAAGAAGAAAAGAGCAGTGTCTCAGCCTCCCCATCAGCCCCAAGGCTGAGGGCCAGCTATGGCATGAGGAGATGGACGCCAGTGTCTCCCTGTGTCCCCTGCTCCTGTCTCCAAGACATTCTCATTGTCTACTTCCAGCAAGCCCATCGATACCAGCCCCTCTCCTAGGAAAAGGCGCCTGGCCCAGGGACTCCTCTGGCTGCCCCAGCAATACAGAAACCTGCCCTGAGCTGGTGCATGCAGGAATAGGTGTCTCTTTGGTCAGGTATTCCTCCCCGGAGGCATAGAACCTCTCCTTTGCTCTTCTCCAGGCATGTCCCTGCCCCCAGAGAGCCTTTCCCCATGGAAATGTGTCCATGCTGACTTGACTTACCGCTCCTACCTCCTCGCTATGGCCTTAACATGGCCCTGAACTGGTGGCACTGCTCTGCAGAGCAAGCGGGCTGTGGTGCCTGAAAGCCACGGGGGGACAGTCCCAGGCACTCACCCTGGTCGATCACTCACCATCTCCAGGAGAACTGGGCACCCACAGGTGCAGGCTCAGCCCAGGCCCATTACCTAACACATCACCCCATTTCCTCCTCCCCTCATCCCATAGAGAACCAAAGCCCAGCACCACGGCCTGGTGGGGGCAATTCCTTCAGCTTGATCTCAGTTTTGGAAGAAGAGTCCAACCTCCAGACCGGGCATTGAAGGAATCCCCTTTCATTACAGAGATGTGACAGGGGAGGCAGCTGTACCGTTGTGCCAGACAGACGTGATCAGGCCTGTGGGTCAGACAGGCTGGGTTCATGCCTCTGGGGAACTAGAGTCGTCCAAGTAGACATGGAGAAACATGATTATCACAGAAAAAGTACCCAAACTGCAGGAAGTTCCCAGATGAATTTTAAATCACTTCTAAATTGACATGCGCATCTTATTGCTGTTGACAGAAAACTAATTTTATCGGCTTCTTCAGTGTGACTTTAAGCTCCCTGTTCCTGATGCTGTAGATGAGGGGGTTCATGGCTGGAGGCATGACTGAGTACAGAACTGCCATTCCCATATCCAGGGATGGGGAGGAGATGGAAGGAGGCTTTACATAGGTCGCTTCCAACCCAAACCATTGAATGGTTTGGGTTGGAAGCGACCTTCAAGATCAGCTAGTTCCCTTTTGGTGAATAAATTCTTCCTAATATCCGAGCGAAACCTCCCCGGCACAAATTGAGGACATTTCCTCCTCTGCTATTGCTTCTCACTTGGGAAACAGACACCCACAAGGTAACTGGAAGACCAGGACCATTTGCGATGATCCTATCCGAGGTAGATGGGATGAATCTCACTGGGACAGCAGAGGTCGTTCCTGGAGTAACGTACAGAAATTCCAGGTGTCTGTCAAGTCAACTACAGGCCGGTCAGCCTCACCTCTGTGCCTGGCAAGGTCATGGAGCAGATTCTCCTGGGAACCATGCTAAGGCACATGGAGAGCAAGGAGGTGGTGGGTGACAGCCAACATGGCTTCACCAAAGGCAGATCGTGCCTGACCAACTTGGTGGCCTTTTATGATGGGGTGACAGCATCGGTGGACAAGGGTCGACCTACCTGGACTTGTGCAAAGCTTTTGACACTGTCCCGCACGACATTCTTCTCTCTAAACTAGAGAGGCATGGGTTTGATGGATGGACCACTCAGTGGATAAGGAATTGGCTCAATGGCTGCACTCAGAGAGTGGTGGTCAACGGCTCGATGTCCAAGTGGAGACCGGTCACGAGTGGCGTCCCTCAAGGGTCCATGTTGGGCCCAGCCCTCTTCAACATCTTTGTCGGTGACGTGGACAGTGGCATGGAGTGCACCCTCAGCAAGTTCGCCGATGACACCAAGCTGTGTGGTGCCGTCGACACGCTGGAAGGGAGGGATGCCATCCAGAGGGACCTTGACAGGCTGGAGAGGTGGGCCCGTGTCAACCTCATGAAGTTCAACCAGGCCAAATGCAAGGTCCTACATCTGGGTCGTGGCAATCCCAGGCACAAATACAGACTGGGCGGAGAATGGATCGAGAGCAGCCCTGAGGAGAAGGACTTGGGAGTACTGGTGGACGAGAAGCTCAATATGAGCCGGCAATGTGCTCATTGGAGGAGCGTGGCCAGCAGGTCGAGGGAGGTGATTCTCCCCCTCTACTCTGCCCTTGTGAGACCTCACCTGGAGTATTGCGTCCAGCTCTGGAGCCCCCAACATAAGAAGGACATGGACCAGTTGGAGAGGGTCCAGAGGAGGACCACGAAGATGATAAGAGGGCTGGAGCACCTTTCCTATGAGGACAGGCTGAAAGAGTTGGGGCTGTTCAGCCTGGAGAAGAGGAGGCTCCGGGGTGACCTTATAGCGGTCTTCCAGTACCTCAAGGGGGCCTACAAGAAAGATGGGGAGAGGCTGTTCAGGAGGGCCTGTTGTGATAGGACAAGGGGTAACGGTTTTAAAATAGAGGGAGGTAGATTCAGATTGGATATTAGGAAAAAATTTTTTACCATGAGAGTGGTAGAACACTGGAACAGGTTGCCCAGAGAGGTGGTGGATGCTCCATCCCTGGAGACGTTCAAGGCCAGGTTGGACGAGGCCCTGAGCAACCTGATCTAGTTGGAGATATCCCTGTTCCTTGCAGGGGGGTTGGACTAGATGACCTTTGAAGGTCCCTTCCAGCCCTAACCATTCTATGATTCTATGATTCTAAGTGTCCTCATCTGAGCTGGCCTCGTACGCTCATCATACACACGTGGGTGTTCAGAGACCAGAGGCCTTCCTTTGCAGACGTAGAGGCAGTGCACTCCAGCAGTTGTAGTGTCTCCCTGGCCTGCTGTTGCCACTCCCAGGGGCTGGGAAGCACCTAAGCCCTACAGAGTAGCACCCTGCTTTGCACTCGTTGGACATGTCCCGGCGCGTGAGGAATGGACACAGGAACGTCGGGTCAAGGAAGCACATCCCAGTGCTGCCTTCAGGTGGTTTCCCAGGGGACGTTACTCTCAAGGTGAAGTGACCTCAAGACACTGTCTTTCCCACAGGCCTTCACGGCAACCCAAGAAGAGCTGATGGCGTTTGTGCTCAGTCATGTTCGCCTCACTACAGGCACACGATGTCTTTAGTCTCACCTCATACGATCACAGAAGGGTTTGGGTTAGAAGGAACCTTTAAAGATCATCTAGTCCAACCCCACGTTGGTGGGCAGAGACATCTTTTACTAGATCAGATGGCTCAAAACCTCATGCAACCTGACTTTGAACACTTCCGGGGATGGGGCATCCAGAGCTCCTCTGGGCAATCTCTTCCAGTGTGTCTTCACCCTCATCAGAAAAAAATTTCTTCCGTATGTCCAATCCAAACCTCACCTCTTTCAGTTTAAAGCCATCGCCCCTTGCCCTGTCACTACAGGCCTTTGTCATTCTCTCTCTCCATCTTTCCTCTAAGCCCCTTTTATGTTTTGAAAGGCTGCAAGGACATCTCCCTGGACCTTTCCCTTCTCTGGGCTGAACAACCCCAACTCTCTCAGCCTCTCTTCATAGGAGAGATGGTCCAGCCCTCAGAACGTTTTCATGGCTCTCCTCTGGACCTGCTCCAAGAGGTCTACATTTATCTTGTACTAGGGAATGGAGAGCTGGACACAGTACTGCAGATGGGGTCTCATGAGAGTGGAGAAGAGGGCAAGAGTCACTTCCCTTGACCTGCTGGCCACGCTTCTTTTGGTGCAGCCCAGGATACACTTGGCTTTCTGGGCTTCAAGAGCACGTTACCGGCCCATGCCCGTCTGTTCACCCACCAGTATCTCTAAGTCTTTGTCTGCAGGGCTGCTCTCAATCCACATTCATCTCACACTCTTTACTGACAATGGGCATTTCCCCAACTCAGGTGAAGGACCTTGCACTTGGCCTTGGTGAACTTCCTGAGGTTCACACAGACCTACTACTCAAGCCTGTCCAGGTCCCTCTAGATGTCATCTCTCCCCTCAAGCAAATAACTGTCCCCCCACAGCTGGTGCCTGCTGCAAACTGGCTGAGGGTGCACTCAGTCCCACTGTCTATGTCACTGCTGAAGAAATTAAGTGGTACCGGTCCCAGTACGGAGCCCTGAGGGACAGCCCTCCCTCGTTACTGGTTTCCACTTGGACACTGAGCCATTGACTAGAACTATTTGCATGCGGTCATCTTTCCATTTCATATGTGTGGCGAGTCTCCCTTACAGGGGGAGATCGAATTTTACTAAGTGAGGAGGAGGCAGGAGGTTTTTGGGGTCCTGGTGTGTTTTTAATTCCTAGACCTGGAAATCATTATTGTTCCTTAACTACACGAGTGGCGTACTGGGCAGGTGGTACAGATCCTCAGAAAAAGGCAATCTGCTGAGAATTGCCGCTATGGGATTCTCCGATTTGGTTTCCTCAGTGTGATGATTTGATGTGGGGAGGGAGGTTCTGGTGGCAGGAGCTGGCCACCAGATCGGACTCCCATCCCCCTCGGGGTTTGAGCCAATCGGTGCCTCTGTGAATTGCCCTATTCAAGTTGGGACAAAGGAACTGGAAAGATGTGCCTTTGTCCAGAAGCAAGGAGAGGTGAGGAGGGAACTGCCCTCATTCCCTGGCCTCCGGCTGGGCGGCTGCCCACGCCAGGCCGGTGCCACATGCTCAAGATGGTGGTGACGGAGCCGTTTGGGGAACTCGGGGAGCACCCCGCTCCCGGGGTGCCCGCTGGGCCGAGTTCACCCAGAGAGGACTGAGATCTGAGAGAAATGGCCACACAGACACCAAGTCGGTGAAGATGGAGCAGGAGGAGGTGTGCTGGAGCTGAGTTTCCCCTGCAACCGGTGGCGAGACGGCAGAAGGCCCCCTGCAGCCAAGATGGGCTTGGCGTAGCAGAGACCCACTCGCGGCCCTTCGAGAAGCCCACGTCGGGGAAGAAATGCCTGAGCCTGAGAGACGTCGTGGAGCATGGGATGCATGACGAGTAACTGTTAATGATGGAGCATGGGATGCGCGACGAGGTCGTGAGGCATCTAGAATCCGTGGGACGACCCACACCGAAGCGAGTGGCCACAACTCCCTAAGAATTCGAGACTGTGGTAAAGCCTGCACTGGAGCGATCCGATGGGAAGGATTGCGTCCTGCGGGTAGGACTGACGCTGGAGAAGTTTGTGGATTTTCCTCGTGAGTAGGAGACCCACTGGAGCACGGGAAAACTATGCAAGGACTCCTACTCCTTTAAGAAAGGAGCGGCAGTAACAACATGGATGAACTGACCTGCGGAACTATGCACAGCAATGCAGGTTGGGAAGCTGCAGCTTGCGGCGGCACCGCTGTCCGTGCTGGCGCCGCGCTCGGTGCCACTTCCGGGGCCGCCGCCACAGGGGCTGACGGCGCCAACTCGTGCCACTTACGGGGCCGCCGCTGGGCCGGTTGGCACAGCCAGCCCAGGTCGTCCCAGCGCGGGTCCAGCAGCGGTAGCCTGTCGCACCACCTCCATCAGCACCGCTAGTTGCTGTAATATTTCTCGCAAAACCACCGTATGCTGGTGAGCTGAGAAATCTGCCATTGGCGGCTGTGCCGGCTGCGCCTGCACTGGGAAATACCCGGATGCTGGCACATGTGCTGGATAGCCGAGTGCTACGGGCACCAGTGAGGGACACAAAGGTGCCAGAGCTGACGCCGCCATGATACCTCCTGCCCCTCCCGGTTGCAGTAGAACCCTGGCTGCCATGACTGACTGCGGCAATGGCGGAGCCGCAGGAAGGACAGATCCCGCTGTAGTAACGGGCTGTACGGGCGGCTGTAGTGCATAGGAGGAGGGGGGGGGCCGCTGGGGCAAAGGGTGGGGGACACTCCAACACTTTGCTTTGTCCGGTTAGTTTTGCTAACTGTTCCACTGGAGAGGGGTATTCCAGCATCACAAAATCGCATGGAGAAGGATACTTAGGCGGAACATAATCCCGTGGGGAGAGGTAGGACCCCCGCGCAGTCCCCACGAGACTCTCAGTCCCCGAGGGCAGCGGAGACGCAGCAGATATGCTGCCTGTGCTGTCCGGTGTCAGTGTTCCCTCAGATAACTCATCGTCCCCTTCAGAACCTTCACCCTCGGATTCGTCAGAGCCCGGTAATTCTTTTCCTTCTCTTCCTGCTGTCCACTTCTGCATTATATCATATAGGGTCCCCCATGTACGTAGCAGGTCGGTTACGTTCTTATGTCCAAACATGGTTTCATGAATGAACTTATCCTCTAACAGTTTCCAAGCTTCTGGGCTAAGGGCAATGTTAGGATCAGCTACAAACTCATGTTCTGCTGCCCAATTTAGCAATTCACGGAGAGCTTCATCACTTATGTCAGCTCCCGCAATCATTATAACATTTTTGAAGGCAGAAAATATCGTGCTTTCTTTCACAGAGCTTTTCCCCGTCTTTTCAGTCTAGAGTTCTGTCCCCGGAGCCTCGGGGGGAGTGCACGTACCTTCTAAATTCAGTTGCGGTTGTATCACGTCGGGGTCACCAAATGTCACTGTCGTGCCAGGGACGGACAGAAGAACGACACAGAATTCAGGTCCAGGAGAAAATGCCAAAATGCCAATGCCAACATTTAATTAATTACAAATCCGTATATATAACATGGTTCACAGGGATGGCCAAGGCTATTGGTCACTTGACCATCCACCTCCCAGAGTGATTGGCTAAATGCTACGACACCCATTTCAAAACAACTTTCCCAGTGTACCATAAACAAGACTGCACAACAAGCTACAGGTGCAAGATAAAGTCTTAGTTTACAAAAACCTCAAACTGTTTCTCAGCTAGCCTGCATGGGAAAAAGAACTTTCACAGGATGCTGCAGCAGCTGGAAAATTTCTGCTTCTAGCTTTTTGGTATCCACAGGCGAGGGCATGCTGCCAGGCACAGAACTTGCTGATTTTCTATCCAGGAGTTACAGTGGTGCTGACGTGCGGAAACAGAGTCCACAACTTGGAAAGTTGTAAAGTAGGTATGTTTATTGCAGCGCTGGGTGCACGGGGGATCGCTCCACCACAAACATGCACACCCGCCGTAGCAGTTTTCTTGTATTTATACAGACATACTCATAACCCCCTCCCCAAAAGGGCAGTCTCTCCCAGGAGATCAATTCCATAGCCCTCGCCTCGGGATCCATCTCAGGCTCCTCCTCGACATGCCTCCTGGTGGTCGTGGGCAGGGGTCTTCAGGATGAAGGCCGTTAGGTCTTCCTCACTGTGTGTTTTCACTTCTTCCCTAAAATTTCTGTTTCAGCTGAGGTTGCAGGGCCAAACTGTTTCCCAGCCTGGCCTGGCCTTGAGTGGACATCTGCATGTCTCCTACTTCTTTTGTTTGAAGACAAATGTTAGTTCTTGTTAGTCCTTATCTCTCCTCTTTGTCTGTTTTTCTCCCTATGGATCACGAGTTACAATCTTGCCATCATTTATTTTGTCTCTCTCACTGGCCTTCTTTTCAGGTAGTATTTCAAAGCAGGGATTAGTATTTGATAACTTCTAACATTTCACAGAGCTATGTATTCCAGAGTCTTATGTAGTCTTAGGCCTATTCTTATAACTATCCATAGAAATAATAGCTAATATAGTTTTATATGGTCTTATACCTACTCCTATACCTATCCCCCTATCAGTCCCCCCTTTTCTATTAAATCAAGTAAATTCTTTTACTTGCGTTAAGTTTCCCGATATAATGCTTTGTGCCTTGAAGATACCCTTTTAAACATGCGCCAAACCCATATGTACAGCCGTGTTAGTAACAATATTAAAGCAGCTGTAGCTATTAACAGTATATAACAGGATGTATTAGATGATTGAAAAGTCCTGTAGCAGAAGGTGACCATCCAAAAAGTGCTTCCTACCATTTATGTTCTCCATCCTTTTCTACTCTTTTTACAATTTTCTTATCTCATTTGCATCATAATGAACTGTCACCAGAGTTTTCTGTCTGCTATTTCTAATTTTTCCAGTATTTGCATTAAACCAGGATGTTGCAGAAATTTCTTTGTCAGAGTTAAATTTGTTTCTATATGTGTGGGTAATAACTCGTAGATCAATGTATAGTCTGACTTTAGAATTTGATGGGATGTGACGAGAGCAGAATAATGGAAGTCACATCCCGTGATCTGAGTGAAATTACAGATGCAGAAGTTTGAATGATTTTTAGTTTCTATTTCCATCCCTTCTACAAATATGGAGCTACATTTTGTTCGTAGACATGCATTACCTTTCCCTGCATATATTATGATTGTCTGAGCCAACATCAGGGCGAATTTCAAAATGACACACCTTTTGATCAGTATCAAGACAGATATCTTGTGCTCGTATGGTATTACTGTCACATAGAAATCCTCGTTGTTCTTGTGCAATGCAGGATTCTAGATCTATGGTTTGCTATCTGCCTCTTTCCTTTTGGGCCCGTGTTCTATGTTTGAAAGGATAAAGCAGGGTTCTGTCATGGTGTATCCCTAAAGCTATGATGGAATGGATCACAGTTATTAGGGCATTATGAATGGTTAGTACAAAGGCCGCAACTGTGTGCGTGGTGGGGTTATAAGTAAAATTTACCATATTCCACCTGGACTGAAGCTCTCTTTCTTTACTTGTGGCACCATCCCGGACTACCTTTCAGATTTCAGTGGGAAATATCCCTTCTTCTCCTTCTCTTATAATAGGGGTGGTTACTGATTGCATCCATAGTTGGGCCTGAACACAATTCAGGGCTAGCGAGACATTGGCTTGTAGCCTGTCAATCACGTCTACAATTATATTGTGATCTCTTATGTTTGTTTGTTCCCAGTCTGGTAAGATTTGTGATGCTAACCACTGATGAGCTCCTAAAGTCAATAAGGAGGATTGTAAGGGCCATTGCAGTTTTGCCAGATCTGTAGGAACAAGCGGCCAGCTTGTTCATTATTACTTCTGAGTCTATGGTATTCAGAACTCCCAACCCTGTTCCTAACAGTCCCGTCAGGTCTTTTGGTTTTTGTCTTTGAAAAATATCCTTCCTCTTTCTTAGCCAAGTAGTCTATCCTTCGCAAGAGGTTCATAAGAAGGAAGAACACAATGGCTGGATTTCTGAATTGTTAATATGCATTGATAACTCAACCCCTTTTGAGAGACCATTCTGGGTTGAATAACACTTGCTGCTGTCCTGTGTTTCTTATTACCTACGGACCAATTTCATAAATTTTGAGTTTGAGCTTAGGTGCTGGTGTAGGTTGTGTGATAGACACATCTTTTTTATGATGTGTAACTATCGCAGAGGGCATTGTTGTAACGGGCCCAGCTACGGCATTTATTTTAAATTTGAATGACAGTCCAATAGCACTATCGGCCCAGAGACAAACCACTTCAGTGGTTTGTACTAGTGTGAAATTATGCCAACTGTCTAATTCTTTAGAAGCACAGATCTTTGTGCTTTTATTTGTGGGAGTAATTGAGATAGTAATTTGGGATGCCTTTTTATGGGTGATTCCATTAATCATTCGGCATCCTACTTTGATTTTTTCTCCTACATTTCCTTGAAGTTGGTAAATGCCCTCTATATTTTTGGTTGGTGCACCAACCAAAAAAAAAGTAATTTCCCTGGTTGGACTTGTGTGACCTTCCATGGAGATCTATGGGCCTTCTTTACTCTGGAGTGATGAATCCAGGCATTCTGCTCCTTGATCTTGATTGCTGTGTAGAAGGTGAGGAGTACTTGGAATGGAACAGTACTTGGAATGGAACAGTACTTCCCACTGCGGTTTCAAAGTTTTTTCTGCAAGAGACTTGACATATACAAAATCTCCAGGTTGTATATCATGTACAGGTCCATCTAGACCTCTGCTTCGAGTTCCGAATACATGTTTTTCAATTTTTCTGAGTTGTTTGCTTAATGCCACCAGATAGGCAGTCATAATCTCTTCACCAATTTGTGAAGACACCCCCTTTTGTACTCCATAAGGCCGCCCATATAAAATCTCAAATGGGCTCAGCCCTTCTTTTGCTCTGGGTCTAGTTCATATTCGTAAAATTGCCAGAGGCAGAGATTGGGGCCAAGCCAAATTAGTTTCCTGTCCCAATTTGGCGATTTGTTGTTTAATCAAGTAATTCATTTTCTCGACCACTCAATTGTGGTCGATATGGAGTATGTAATTGCCAATTTATTCCTAGATGGTGACTAATTTGTTGCACTACCTTAGAGATAAAGTGTGGTCCTCTGTCTGAGGATATTACTGCTGGGACTCCAAACCTGGGTATTATTTCTTGGAGTAATGCTTTGGTTACTTCTCGAGCTTTAGCTGTTCTACATGGAAAGGCTTCTGCCCAGCCTAAAAAGGTATCAGTTAGTACAAACAAATATCGATACCCCCCTTTTCTAGGAAGTTCCAAGAAATCAATTTGCCAATGTTGTCCCAGACCATACCCCTTCCCAATTTGGCCCATTTCTGGCTTTGCAATGGTCTTTGGATTAGTCTGGAGGCAGAGATCACATTGCTGAGTTACTTGTCTAACAGTGGTATACAGATTTAGAGCCACTATACTTTTGATAAGATATTTGTATAATGCTTCTGCCCCCTCAATGGCCTTTCTTGTGTTCTTCTCAGACTAATGGCCAAACCATATAAGAAGGAACTGTAAGTTTTCTGTGTGGTGTCATGGCCCATCCATCCTCATTATATGATCCTTCTAGATCTGTAATGAGTTTACAGTCCTCCTTTGTATACTCTGGCTTACCTTCTAAAGACGCATCTGTTGGGGACTAGTGCCCCTTCTACCTTTATCTCTTTTCTAGCAGCCTGTTTTGCCCGTCTATCTGCCAGTTCATTTCCTCTTTCCAATTCTGTGCTCACCTTCTGGTGTGCCCTGATGTGCATAATTGCCACTCTTTCAGGAAGTTGTACTGCATTAAAGTTTTAAAATCTCTTCTGCATGCTTGATAGCTTTTCCTTGGGAATTTAGCATTCCCCCTCTCTTTCCATAAAACTCCATGGGCGTGTGCAACTCCAAAGGCATATTTAGAATCAGTCCAAATATTCACAACTTTTCCTTGAGCTCTTTCTAGAGCTCGAGTCAGGGCTATGATTTCAGCTTTCTGTGCTGAGGTGTCAGCTGATAATGGTCCTGATTCTATTACTTTTTCTGAAGTGGTGACGACGTATCCCCAATGTCGCTTTCCACTTAAAACATAACTGCTTCCGTCTGTGAACCAGTGTTCTACCCCCTCTATGGGGGCATCTTTGAGGTCAGCGCGGCTGGAGTGTGTAGTCTCAATTGTTTCGAGACAGTCATGGTCCACTGGTTCTCTGGTGTTCCCACTAAGAAACGAAGCTGGGTTAACAATGTTAGTAGTTATAATTTCAACATCATCCTGTTCGATCATGATGGCTTGATACCTCAGGAACCTTTGCGGGGAGAGCCAATGTCCCCCTTTTGCTTCAAGGACCGCAGACACTGCGTGGGACACAAAAACAGTCATTTTCTGGCCTAAGGTAAACTTCCGGGCCTCTTGGATATTCAGGATGACAGCTGCCACCGCTCTCAGGCAACTGGGCCATCCTTTTGCGGCGGCCTCCAGTTGTTTGGAAAAGTACGCCACAGCTTGTCTGTATGGTCCCAGGTCCTGTGCCAGTATCCCTAATGCTATTCCCTGCTTCTCATGGGAAAATAAGAAAAATGGTTTACTCACATCAGGGAGTCCCAATGCTGGTGCTGACATCAGGGCCTTTTTCAGGTGGTGGAATGCCTGGTTCGACTCTATATCCCACTGGAGGTGTTTTTGGCTGGATGTTACTAAAGAATACAGTGGTTTAACAAGCAAGCCATAGTTTTATATCCAGAGCCGACACCACCCCATCATTCCTAAGCAAGTTTGTAGCTCTTTCACAGTCTGTGGTTGGGGGGGTCTGGCATATAGCTTCTTTCTGGGCTTGTTCCAGGAAACGCTGACCGGCACTGATTTCATACCCAAGATATGTAACTTGTTGCAATGTTACATGTACCTTACACCCGGTACCCCTGAAGCCCAAGAAAATTTAGTAAACTTACAGTCCAGACAACGCAGGATTCTCTGGTCTTGGTCGTGATAAGGTCCAGGTTTTTGCTAGTTGGTTCCTGAAGATCGTAGGGCTGTTCTTAAAATCTTATGGCAACACCGTCCAGGTGAGCTGGGTCTTTCGACAACTCTTGGGATTCAAAAGCAAAAATTTTCTGACTGGCTTCATGGAGAGGGAGGCAAAAGAAGGCATCTTTTAAACCTAAAACTGGAAACCAAGTCAAATCAGGAGTCAGGGTGGTTAACAGGGTATATGGATTAGCAACCACGGGGTATAGATCTTCCGTTATTTTGTTAATGGCTCTCAGATCTTGAACTATCCTATAGGTACCATCTGGTTTTTGAACTGGGAGGATAGGAGTATTAAACTCTGATTCACATTCTCTTAATAAACCTAACTCTAGGAATCGTTCTATGATTGGGCGAATCCCTTCCCTATTTTCCTTTTTTAGTGGGTATTGTTTAATTCTTACTGCTCTGTGTCCGTTTTTCAAATTATTACCACCGGCTGGGCATTTTTGGCATGTCTTGGAACATCAGTTGCCCAAACTCCGGGATATATCTGGTCGGTGATTTCCGCGTTCATTTTTCCTTCTGTGGGAAAATTAACTAAAAGCAAGCTCATTATTTGTATATACTGATGATCATTTACCTCCAGAGCAATTTCACCTTTTTTGAATTTTATCGTGGCTCCCAATTGTTCTAATAGAACTCTTCCCAAAAGGGCTTTTAGGGAGTTAGGCATATACAAGAATTTATGAATGCCCACTTGCTTACCCAGTTTATATTTTAAAGGTTCAAAAAAGTAAGCCTTTTCACTCCGGCCAGTTGCTCGTTTTACTACAATGTAATCATTTCCTAAAGGCATCAAGGCCTGATTTAAAACCAAATATGTTGCCCCCGTGCGTATCCACTAAAAATTCCATTTCCTTTTGTTCCTTCCCTAACTTCATTACAACCAGTGGATCCGCTTGTCAATCTTCTTTTACATGTGCGATCACTTTCCTTGGCTATTGCACCACCCAGCGTTCCCTTGGCGCCGTTGTTCTGGACACTCATAGATTTCATAGATTTCATAGATTTCTAGGTTGGAAAAGACCTTAGAGATCATCGAGTCCAACCATCCCTAATTCCCATTAAACCATATCGCTAAGTAGATCATCCACCCTATTCTTAAACACATCCAGGGATGGGGACTCAACCACCTCCCTGGGCAGCCTATTCCAGTGGCTGACAACCCTTTCAGAGAAGAAATACTTCCTAACATCCAACCTGAATCTGCCCTGACTAAGCTTATACCCATTTCCTCTTGTTCTATCACCCAACACTAATGTAAAGAGCCCTTCCCCTACCTCCCTGCCATCCTTTCTCAAGTATTTGTAGGCTGTAATCAGGTCTCCCCTCAGCCTCCTCTTCTCCAGGCTAAACAGCCCCAACTCCCTTAGCTGCTCCTCATAAGTTTTATTTTCCAGCCCCTTGACCAGTTTAGTCGCCCTTCTTTGGACTCGCTCCAGGAGCTCAATCTCTCTCTTAAAGCGAGGGGCCCAAAACTGGACACAATATTCCAGGACCGGCCTCACCAGTGCCGAGTACAGGGGCAGGATCACTTCCCTATTCCTGCTGGTTACACTATTCTTGATACACGCCAGTATCCCATTGGCCTTTTTGGCCACCTGGGCACACTGCTGGCTCATATCAAGCCGGTAGTCAACCAACAACCCCAGGTCCTTCTCCGCCAGGCAGCTCTCCAGCCACTCTTCTCCGAGCCTATAGCGATGCTTGGGGTTTTTATACCCCAAGTGAAGGACTCTGCCCTTGGCCTTATTAAAGCTCATGCCATTGGCCTCAGCCCAACTATCCAGTCTGTTCAAATCCCTCTGAAGGGCCTCCCTACCCTCGAGCAGATTGACACAGCCTCCTAACTTGGTGTCGTCCGCAAATTTACTGAGGGTACATTCAATCCCCTCATCCAGGTCATTGATAAAGATGTTAAACAGAACTAGACCCAACACTGAGCCCTGGGGAACCCCACTGGTGACCGGCCTCCAGCCGGATTTAGCCCTATTTACCACCACTCTTTGGGCCCGGCCATCCAGCCAGTTTTTAACCCAAAGGAGGGTGTGCCTATCCAGGCCAGAAGTTATCAGTTTCTCAACCAGAACACTATGAGAAACTGTATCAAAGGCTTTACTGAGGTCAAGGAAAACTACATCCACAGCCCCTCCCTCGTCAGCCAGGTGGGTCATTCCATCATAGAAGGTGATGAGGTTTGATTGGCAAGACCTGCCTTTCATAAACCCATGTTGACTGGGCCTGATCACCCAGTTAACCTGTATGTGCTCATTAATAGCACTCAAGATAACCTGTTCCATGACTTTGCCCGTCACCGAGGTCAGACTGACAGGCCTGTAGTTCCCTGGATCCTCCTTCTGCCCTTTTTTGTAAATGGGGGTAACATCCGCCAGCCTCCAGTCCAGCGGAACTTCCCCAGTGAGCCAAGACTGCCCAAAGATAATGGACAGGGGTTTGGCAATGACATCCGCCAGCTCTCTGAGGACTCTCGGGTGGATATCATCAGGCCCCATAGACTTGCGGGCATCCAGCCGAAGAAGCAGATCCTTGACCCGTTCCTCTTGGATCACAGGAGCTTCGATTTGCTCTCCCTCCCTGCTCTCAGACATCATAGGCCAGCTCACCTGGGAACTACTAACCTTATTATTAAAGACTGAGGCAAAGAAGGCATTAAGGACCTCAGCCTTGTCCTCATCCCTAGTGACTAACGTACCCCCTGTGTCCAGTAGGGGCTGGAGGTGATCTTTAGCCCTTCTTTTGTTATTAATGTATTTATAGAAGGACTTTTTGTTGTCCCTTACGGAGCAGGCTATTCTAAGTTCCAATTGGGCTTTTGCCCCCCTGATTATCTCCCTACATGTTGCCTAATGAGGTGTGACGACCTGGTTCAGGGACAACACGACCGACCGCGAGCCGCTCGGGCCATTAGCTCACAGACACCAATGTGGTGGATGGCAAATGGCGTTTATTAGTAAATGACACAGTGTTATATAGCTTAGGTTTGCAACATCGCTTCCATCTGCTTACATCATGAGCTGAACACTATCGGCTATCTGGATGGGGGGCGGGTCCTAACTATCCGTACAGCGTGGGGTCCTAACTATCCGTACAGCGCGATATCTTCCGACCGCCAGGCCTTAACTACCTACATTTCCCCCCTCCCTATGCTTAACGAGGTAGTCTAAAAAATCTAAAATTCTAGCTAGAAAGTCCAGAGTTTAAAAATCTAAAGTATACGAGGTAGTCTAAAATATAAAAATCTAAAGTATAAAATCTAAAATCTTAGGTAAAAAGTCTAGAGTTAAAAATCTAAAGTTTAAAAATATACATCTTAGTGTTATAATAACGGACATAAGGCACATTGGGTAAGTGGTTATTGGGAGGCGACTGGGAACAACGGGGTGTGACTGGGGGTAACGCTAAATGGGTACATTCTTAGAGCAATTGTTGGTGTTCCACGAACATAATGTTGACTTTCTCCAGTCGGCTCTTCACAAACAACGCAAGCTTATTTAACAGGCAGGGTCCGAAGATTAATGCCAGCATGATTGTCGCGATTGGGCCCATTAAGGTAGACATCAGGGTGGTCAGCCACAGTGAATGGCTGAACCATGATTCAAACCACCCTTGTTTGGCTTCCCTGTCTCTTCCTTTGAGCCAATCTCTCTCTCAGTTCGGCCATCGAATCTCTAACCACTCCAGTGTGGTCGGCATAAAAGCAGCATTCCTCCTTCAAGGCAGCACAAAGACCTCCTTGTTGCATGAATAGAAGGTCTAGTCCCTGTCTATTTTGTAGAACGACTTCTGAAAGCGAGGAGAGGGATTTTTCCAAAAAGGTCATAGATTTCTCGATTTTTTGCAAATCTTCATCGATGACTGCTTGCAGCTGAGACAGGCCTCCTTGCTGGCTCACCAGGGAGGTCACTCCTGTGGCCGTGCCGGCTACTCCCAAACCAAGCAGCGTCGCTATCGTTACGGCTGTCAATATTTCCCTTTTTTGGAGTCTGTTGTCATCTTCTCCCCAGTAATGATACATCTCTTCTTCTGAGTGGTATAGGACCTTGGGAACAATCAAAATTTGTACACAAAAGTCAGCAGAGTCATTAAAAAGTCTAAGGGACACACATGGAATTATCCCTGACTGTTGGCAGATCCACATTCCAGGTGCGGACGGGATTGCCCATCTACAGGTTTTATCAATCGCAACAGTTTTCACACAAACAGCACCATTCTGGTTTGCCAGTGTGGTATTACCAAAACACACGCCCTGGCCTCTGACTCGGTTCAAGGTGATTCCTTTTTGTGGTGTGTTCCACCTACATTGGGCTGGGCTGCTGTCTGATGAGTAGTTAAAGGGAACATTGAGGGCAACGCCTTCATAAAAGGGGGGATACACATCGTAACATAACCAACAAGAGCTCGTGAGATTCGGGTTTGACTGATTTAGCGACCAAAAGGTAGCATCTAACACATCAAAAAATGGCATGTCAGGCAGATAGTGGGGATTCATACTTGGTTCGCTTGAGGGAACTATTCGCTTAGCTGGTAGGGGAGTGGTTGGAACGCGGGTGGGGATCGGCAAGCTTTCTTTTCTTCGCTGGTTATTGTTTTTGATTACGGCATTAGGGCCAATCGCTGTGCCGCTCTTTACTTCCTGTTTTTCTAATAGAAAACATTTTCCCCCTATCTTTACCGGTTTCGTAGTATCTAAGGCCCCAAGTTTTTCCAATAGTCCACCCCAAGTCGTTCTCATTGGTTATGTTTAACATAAGATAGTGACACCAATTTCTGAGTATCCCATGGGTCGCTGCAAATCCTGGTTTCAGGGTTTTTTTTGGGGGGGGGTGACGCACCCGTAGGGTCCTTCTTGTATTTTTAAATATTTATCCAGCCCTGCCCCTGGCGTCCAATCTGTGGCTATAGTTTCACATCCCCAGTAGGCACAATGGTATTGATCAGGGGCATTGCAGTAAGATCTGCCGGGGTTAGAGCTGGGACATATATAATAACTTGCATCATTTGAACAGGGGAATACTGGAGCTAGTTCACAGAGTAACACCTGAAAGCTAGGGGGCCCTGGGGTAACGATTTTTTGTAGTATCTTTTGGTTCTCCCATGTCATCAGCACCCATTCCCATGGTTGATGTTCATACGAGCCACTAGATGGCGTTACAAGCTCCAGAAGTAAAATAACACAAAAACATCGCGGCCCCTCGCTATGGGGGCTATTTTGCCGTTGTTTGGAAGTTGCCAATGCGGAGCTGTCAGATGTGGACAGGATGCTTGTCGACTTGTCGTCTTCTCCTGTCACCGGGGTGTCCTCTCCTGCCACCGGAGTGTATGGGTTACGGGGGCGTCCAATGATCCGGTCCTGTGGACAAAAACTTAGAGTTTTCATTAGCTTTATTCTGGAGGTCCGGTTTAATGGACTTAAGTGGACACCACTTAACTCTGCCATCTTTTCTGACGGCAGCGTACCCTCGCCCTGTCAGAGCTAGTTTCCACCCTTGTTCCCATTCTCCCAGCTCATTTCTAATTATGACTGGCGGGCCCCCTTCTAGTGCTCGAGTGGCCCAATGTTTCTGGGTGGGGCTATTCACTTCCTCCCCCCTGGGAAATTGATTTAGTGCTAACAGAGCAGTTGCTAGCAGGCGTGCTTGGTCTCTCGGGGGAATGGCATTGGTAAAGCCTTCTGTTTTTTCTAGTACCTCCAGTTTAGATTTCAGAGTTTGGTTCGCACGTTCAACTATAGCTTGTCCTGTGCTATTATACAGGATACCATGTGTCAGGGTAATACCCCATTTCAGAATAAATGCCTAGACTGATCTAGAAACAAAATTCGGACCGTTGTCCGTTTTGATCTGATTAGGGACGCCAAGCCATGCCATGGCCGTCAGCCAATGTTGGATGGTTGCTTTGGAGTCGGTCTTAAGGTGTTGTGTAGCTACAATCACTCCGCTATATGCATCTACAGTTACCGCTAGCCACGCTCGAGGTTTCAGCAACTGACAAAGCGTAAAATCCGTCTGCCACACTTCAGAGGCTTTAAGACCTCTGGGGTTGACTCCACTAGACCACAGCGGTGCTTTCTGACAGTGGGGGCATGTGGCCACTATATGTTTTGCATCAGTGACTGAAATCCCATATTTCTTCGCTAGCGCTTTAGCTCCAATATGGAGAGACTTGTGTAGCTGACGTGCATCTCTTAGCGTCCATAATCCTTTTGCAGCGGCGTCTGCTTTATCATTATCGGTTTGAAAAAACCCTTTGATTGGGTTATGGCTGTTGACGTGGATGACTGATATCATGCCTTTTCGGGAAAAAAGTGCTTCTTCTAGCATTAGGGCTGTTGTGGATGTTGACACGCCGGGCCTCAACATCGCTAGGCAAAGCTTGGCCACGAACATCGAATCAGTCACTATGTTGAGATGTTCCATCGGGAACAGTCCGCATGCGAGTACCACGGCTGCCACTTCTAGCTGTTGGACTGAAAGCGCATAATCGGTCATTTTAATGCAGTGCCATTCTCCTTCTGATTGCCATACTGCTGCTGCAGTTGAGGTCGCTGAGGATGCATCTGTGAAGACTGTTGGTCCTTGTTGGGGTCGATCCATGATTTTCTGTGGAAGGTCGATGTCGACAATTGTCAGCATTTGGGTCCAGGGAGGCTTTGTAGCATACTGAACTTCTCCACCGAATCCGACGAGTGCTATGGCCAGGTATTCTGACATTGCTACTGCTATGGCCAGGTATTCTGACATTGCTACTGATCGCGTTGGAAGCTGTTTGCGGAAGGGCAGGTATATCCTGGCAGCTTCAATGCCCAAGTGTCTTAGGGCAAGTTTCCTGCCTTTCATGATAAGATTACCAAGGCACTCAACTCCTGGAGAAAATGCACGTGACGATTTTCCCAGAACTATCCATTGTATTGGTTGAGCTTTTTCAGGGGGGCCTTGGGCTAGTGCCCCTACTCCCCCTCCTTCTGTGAAGTGCACATACAGGTCAAGTGGTACGTCTGGGTTCCACCTAGCGAGCGTGCTCGATGATGCCTGTTGTTCGATAAAGTCAAGAGAGTTCATTGCTTCTGTCGTCAGAGTTTTTTGCTCCCACGGCTGTTTTCCTTTTAGAAAATCATACAGGGGGGCCATGGTTTCGGGAGGGATCAGGACGATATTATGGAGCCATTGCAAGGACCCCACTAACTGTTGCATGTCATGGAGCGTTTTGATGTGCCGACGGATTTTTATTTGGGGAGGGGTTATGTAAGAACTCGTGATCCCTATTCCCAAAAAACTCACACATGGTCCTCTTTTAATTTTTGCGCTCGCGATTTCAAACCCATTTGTTTCCAGGGTTTCCGAGACCGCTGACACTAGCTGGTCTACCTGGCTTCCTGTTGGCGCGGCAATCAGAATGTCGTCCATGTATTGAATGATAGTCGCGGTCGGGTCACTGTGTTGAACCGGTGCTAATGCCTGATCCACCGTGATCTGACAGATGGTAGGCGAGTTGATCATTCCTTGAGGCAGCACTTTCCACTGGAAGTGCAGGTTAGGGTGTTGGCTGTTTGGAAACACAACAGAAAAAGCAAACCGCTCCTTGTCTTCTTCATGCAAAGGTATCGAGAAAAAACAGTCCTTAATATCAAGGACAGCACATGGTTGTCCTTCCGGTATCATAGAGTTCATGGGCAACAGCGTTTGAACAGGACCCATTGGCTGAATTCTCTTGTTTTCTTCACGCAGGTCATGGAGCAGACGAAACCCCTCACCGGTTCGTTTGGGTATTACAAAAACTGGGGTGTTCCATGGGCTAATGGAAGATTCTATATGAACTCGTTGTAGTTCGCGGTCAACTAGCTCAAGAAGAGCATCCATTCAAGGGTTCGACAGGGGCCACTGCTCGACCCACACCGGGTCAGATGATTTCCATGTCAGTCTGATTGGTGGAAGTGGGTATGCGGCAGTGGCCCTTACAGTAAATTTGTCACTCTGGCTTTTAATAAAGCTAGGGCGTCCCTTCCCAGCAAGGGTGGGACTCCTGACATGACGTATGGGAAGAGGGCAATAGTTTTCTCTGGTCCCTTTTCGGTGTGAAGCGTTATTGCTATCAATTGAGCACCCTTCCGAGCTTGGGTTAATCCCCCAACTCCACCTACCATAGAAGCATTTTCTAATTTCCAACACGGGGGCCAATTCGTTTCGGGAATAACTGTAACGTCTGCTCCGGTATCGATCAAGAAGGGAACACTAATAGTGGTGCTATTTAAGGTATTATAAAGGGAACAAATCCCCCACACCACTGGCGGGTTATCACACTGCCAGGGCCACCCTGGGGTCTCGTCCCCAGAGGGTGGTCCTTGCTGTCCCTGAGATATGAGCAGGTCCGACGGGACCATCGGTTGAGCCATAAAGTTGGTCGCTTCTCAGGGGGGCAGCGGGTTCGGGAGCGCCTCGCCCCATTCGGGGTTGGCATAGTTGGGCCGCCTCGTGTCCCAGGTGGGAGAGGGCCGTGCACGGCCCATGCGCCCTCTCCCCCTCCTGTTTCCCTGAATTTTAGATCTGCATTCTCTGGCAAAATGCCCTCTCTTTCCACAGGACCAACATAGTCCTCTGGATCGATTTTGGTACGGGGGGGGTGCTGTTGACGGGTCCCTCAATTGGGGGCAGTTTGCTACAATGTGGCCCGCCTGGCCACATCTAAGACATGTCATTACATCGACTATTGTGGTGCGAACAGCCGTTCGGATCGGATCCATATGCTCTTCCTTCGCGACATGTTTAATCATGTCCACGATACTTGACCCTGCTGGCAGGGATCGTAAAATTTCTTTGGTTACTGAATTGCACTGCTGGCGTAAGCATTCTGCTACGACTGGGCCCTTTGCTTCCGTGGGCAGGGTCGAAGAATCGACCGCTGCCTGGAGGCGATCCACAAACTGTGTAAAGCTCTCACTTTCACTTTGTTTTATTGTGGCCCATGGTGATGGTTTGGCAATAACTCCAGAGGCTGTGTGAATAGCTTCTCTGGCCGCACGGGTAGTTGCCATAATTTCATGGGCCCGCAGGCCCTGGGCTTGCGCCTGTGGGGTAATCATTGTTGGGTCTGTTCCCATCAGCCGCTGCAGGCTGGAGCCGTGTAGTGGATGGCCTGGCCCAGCTACTTGGGCCAGTTGCCTCGCACAGTTGTCTTCCCATTCTTGTTTGAAAACAATCATCCATGCCCCTTCAAAAATCAGTCTACAAGTTTGTTTTATATCAAACGGGAGCATGTCGTCTCCCCCGAAGATACCATCTATGAGGGTGGAGACCATGGCAGAATTAAGCCCTTTGTCCGCAATTGCTTTAACAATCGCTTGTATATCCTTAGGGTTTATTGGCGAGTGGATCCTCTGTCCCCCATCCGTCACCCAGACCGGGAACGCTAGTTTGGCCGATGGGATCCAGTCGGCACACACTGTCTTTATTTCCCTCCAATCCATGAGAAGGATTTGTCCCCCTCCCGATTCTCCTTTAATTCGAATAGGGGTGTTTTGGCGTTTGACTTTATCTACCCCCATTTTGTCTTCCCCTGAGTTTAAGTCAGTTGCGAGCCACTCACCGCAGCTGGTGTCTGATCCGGAGTCGGAACTCGACTGACTGCTCACTTCCGGGTTCCGACAGCTTTTTGTTGGACTCCGGCCCCGCCCACTTCCCTTGCGAGCGGGTCGCTCCCTCCCCCTTAGCTCGCCCCGCCTTCTGCTTGGCGAGGTGTTTGCTCTGCAAAGGCATTTTTTCGGGTGGACATTCCGATTGGCTCTCCGCCCCTCGATGCTCTGATTGGCTCTCCGCCCCTCGACGCTCGCACTCCCCTCCCTTTTTCGGTCGCCCCCACCTTCCTTCTCCTTCTCTTTGTTCTCACTTTCGCATTCACATACACTACTTACTTTTAGCACCTCCTCGCTATTCTCGCCTGCGGCATTCTCGCCCCGCCCTTCCCCTTGGGGCTCAGCGCCATTTTGGGGCGCATAGGGCGATGGTTTTGTTCAGACTTCCCCAGGCTCTGATTTGTCGGCAGCGCCCCTGGCTTCCTCAGCCAACCCACCCCAGAAGGATTTTGCTCGTTTCTGTGCCTCTGTAAGCGGGTCAGGGTTTGGAGGTTGAAGAGGCGTGTCGCCCTCTTGCAGATCTTTAGACTCAGCATAATCGTCACTATCTGGGGGTGCAGAGTCTGCGTAGCCACCCCGACCCCCAATTTCGGGATGGCTAATAAAAAATCTTTTGCCGCTCTCCAGGTCTCCTGCTCTTGGATAGCCTTTTGCAGGGCCTGTTCGACTTTCCCCCACGACTTAAGATGTTTTCCACTACCTGAGGACTTCGTCTCCTCGGCTAACGCTTGTCATGGTTTAGCTCAGCCGGCGGCTGAGCTACCACGCTGCCGCTCGCTCAACTCCGCCCTCCGGTGGGATGGGAGGAGAAAAATCAGAACGAGAGGGGCGAGACCAGTAGGTTGGGATAAGGATGATTTAATAGAACAATATCAGGAAAAGGAAAAAAAAAAACCCAACAGGGTAAACAACTATGAACGTATAAATGCGAAAACAATACGAACTGACCGCACGCGAAACGCGACGCACCGCCCACTCCCGATCACCGAAGCGAACCCCTCCCCCGGCTGCTCCCCCAATATATACCCTGAGCATGACGCCACATGGTATAGAATAGCCATTGGCCAGGCTGGGTCAGCTGCCTGAACCGTGTCCCTTTCAGCTTCCCACGAAAAAGAAAAAAAAAAACAACAAAAAAACACCCACCAAATTAACCCTTTCCCGGCCCAACCCAGAACAACGCTATAGTGCATTTTTGCCACACTTCGGGGTGGAGAATATCCACTGGCTGGTCAATGACCCCAATTTGTAAAAGCCTTGCAACTGCAAGAGTAAAATCTTTAGGTTTACAATCAATACCCCACTGCTTATGTAATTGTGATACGACCTTCACAAGGGCTTCCATCCTCCTTGTTGGTCCCGATCCTGGATCCTCCCCACCGGGCTGGTCCTGCCGCTCTGGCCTTTTGGTGCCTGATCCGGATCCTGTTGCTTCAGCTGCCGTTTGCCCGATTCCAGGTGGCAATTCCCAGGTTTCGGCACCACTTGTTGCCTAATGAGGCGTGGTGACCTGGTTCAGGGACAACACGACCGACCGCGAGCCGCTCGGACCATTAGCTCACAGACACCAATGTGGTGGATGGCAAATGGCATTTATTAGTAAACGACACAGTGTTATATAGCTTAGGTTTGCAACGTCGCTTCCGTCTGCTTACATCATAAGCTGAACACTATTGGCTATCTGGAGGCGGGGGGGTCCTAACTATCCGTACAGCGTGGGGTCCTAACTATCTGTATAGCGCGATATCTTCCGACCACCAGGCCTTAACTACCTACACCTACATGCCCTAACTTCCTCCCTGTATTGATTCCTGGATGCCTGCCCATTCTTCCAAGACTTATAGACATCCCTTTTTCTTTTGAGATGTTTCCAAATCTCCTTTGTCATCCAAGCTGGTTTTCTACCCCGGCGGCTCTATTTCCGGCACACAGGGACAGCTTGCTCCTGTGCCTCCAGAATTTCCTTTTTGAGTAGTAACCATCCCTCCTGCGCCCCCTTACCCTTAAGAGCTGTCTCCCATTGGACTTTATTAACCAGACTTCTAAACAGCCCAAAGTCAGCTCTCCCAAAGTCCAGCTTGGCTGTTTTAGTGCTCCCCCTCCTAACTTCCCCTAGAATTGAGAATTCTATTATCTCGTGGTCACTATGCCCCAGGCGTCCTCCAACCTTCACATCTCCCACAAGATCTTCTCTGTTCACAAACAGCAGGTCTAGGGGAGCACCTTCTCTAGTCAGTTCACTGACCAGTTGTGATAGGAAGTTGTCCTCCACACTCTGCAGGAATCTTCTAGACTGTTTCCTGACTGCCATGTTATACTTCCAACAGACATCAGGTAGGTGAAAGTCACCCATAAGGACAAGGGCTAGTGAGCGCGAGACTTCCCCCAGTTGTTTAAAGAATAGCTCATCAGTCTCACTGTCCTGATAGGGTGGTCTGTAGCAGATTCCCACTACAATATCCGCCTTCATAGGCTCCCCTTTGATTTTCACCCACAGACATTCTATCAAGTCATCCCCAACATTTAACTCTAAGCAGTTTAGACCTTCCCTTACATAAAGGGCAACCCCGCCACCCCTCCTACCTCTCCTATCCCTCCTGAAGAGCTTGTAGCCATCCATGGTAGCGCTCCAATTATACGAGTCATCCCACCATGTTTCAGTGATGGCAGCTATGTCATAGTTTCCCTGGATAACAAAGGCTTCCAGTTCCTCTTGTTTATTGCCCATACTGCGTGCGTTCGTATAGAAGCACATAAGTTGGGCTTTCGACCCCACTGCACCCCTAGGGGGGGAAGCTTTATTTCCTGAGCTGTTATTTTTGGGATTTTCTTTTACCTCTAGGCAGCTTGTGTGTTGCTCCTGACTACACATATCACCCCCTACTATCACTGAGGCAGCAGGCCGAAGGCACCTGACTACACTCCTCTCATCAGACACTGGAGGGCCGTCCTCGGCTGCTAATCCTCTAAGTCTGACAATACCCCCCACCCCCTTCACATCTAGTTTAAAGCCCTGTTGATGATCCCAGCTAGTTCTGTAGCAAGAAGCCTTTTCCCCCATGAAGACAAACCCGCCCCATCCCTGGATAGAAGGTCTGGCGTTAAGGTCAGCCCATGGTTAAAGAACCCTAAAAAACTCCTTTTAATTGCCCTAAAAAACTCCTTTTAATTGGAGTAATTGCTCCCAATTTATATTATAAAATCACAAGCAGCAAAATACAAATAACAGAGCACTAACTGGGATTAGCACCTGTAGAGAAACAACTCTAGTGAGTATTAAAAAATAAAATAAAAAAAATCACAGGCACTAGTTAATGCCACTTAGTGGTAAAGCGACAATTCAAACCTTAGAGTGCAAATAAACAAAGGAAATATTATTTAGGGATGAATCATGGTTAAATTTAATCATAACTACTACTTCACAAACCAGGTGGTTCAGATTCCTAGTCTTCACTGTAATTTTAAGGAAAAAATTTAGCAGCCTTTTTTGAAGCCATATAGAAAACTGGTTGACAGCCTCTTGTCTTACTGCCCAAGCTGTGGAAAGAACTAGCAGGGACTGTGAGGATGAACCACCGCCCACTGTACTTGAAGAGCAGGTTCGGGAACATCTGAGGAACTTGAAGGTGCACAAGTCCATGGGACCTGATGAGATCCATCCGTGGGTCCTGAAGGAACTGGCGGATGAAGTTGCCAAGCCACTGGCTATTGTATTTGTAAAGGCGTGGCGGTCTGGCGAGGTCCCCGATGACTGGAAGAGAGGGAACATAACCCCCATTTTTAAAAAGGGGAACAAGGAGGACCTGGGCAACTACAGGCCGGTCAGCCTCACCTCTGTGCCTGGCAAGGTCATGGAGCAGATTCTCCTGGGAACCATGCTAAGGCACATGGAGAGCAAGGAGGTGGTGGGTGACAGCCAACACGGCTTCACCAAAGGCAGATCGTGCCTGACCAACTTGGTGGCCTTTTATGATGGGGTGACAGCATCGGTGGACAAGGGTCGACCAATGGATATCATCTACCTGGACTTGTGCAAAGCTTTTGACACTGTCCCGCACGACATTCTTCTCTCTAAACTAGAGAGGCATGGGTTTGATAGATGGACCACTCGGTGGATAAGGAATTGGCTCAATGGCCGCACTCAGAGAGTGGTGGTCAACGGCTCGATGTCCAAGTGGAGATCGGTCACGAGTGGCGTCCCTCAGGGGTCCGTGTTGGGCCCAGCCCTCTTCAACATCTTTGTCGGTGACGTGGACAGTGGGATGGAGTGCACCCTCAGCAAGTTCGCCGATGACACCAAGCTGTGTGGTGCCGTCGACACGCTGGAAGGGAGGGATGCCATCCAGAGGGAATTCGACAGGCTGGAGAGGTGGGCCCGTACCAACCTCATGAAGTTCAACCAGGCCAAATGCAAGGTCCTACATCTGGGTCGTGGCAATCCCAGGCACAAATACAGACTGGGCGGAGAATGGATCGAGAGCAGCCCTGAGGAGAAGGACTTGGGAGTACTGGTGGACGAGAAGCTCAATATGAGCCGGCAATGTGCTCTTGCGGCCCAGAAGGCCAACTGCATCCTGGGCTGCATCAAGAGGAGCGTGGCCAGCAGGTCGAGAGAGGTGATTCTTCCCCTCTACTCTGCCCTCGTGAGACCTCACCTGGAGTATTGCGTCCAGTTCTGGAGCCCCCAACATAAGAAGGACATGGACCAGTTGGAGAGGGTCCAGAGGAGGGCCACGAAGATGATAAGAGGGCTGGAGCACCTTTCCTATGAGGACAGGCTGAAAGAGTTGGGGCTGTTCAGCCTGGAGAAGAGGAGGCTCCGGGGTGACGTTATAGCGGTCTTCCAGTACCTCAAGGGGGCCTACAGGAAAGATGGGGAGAGGCTATTCAGGAGGGCCTGTTGTGATAGGACAAGGGGTAATGGTTTTAAAATAGAGGGAGGTAGATTCAGATTGGATATTAGGACAAAATGTTTTACCATGAGAGTTGTAGAACACTGGAACAGGTTGCCCAGAGAGGTGGTGGATGCTCCATCCCTGGAGACGTTCAAGGCCAGGTTGGACGAGGCCCTGAGCAACCTGATCTAGTTGGAGATATCCCTGTTCCTTGCAGGGGGGTTGGACTAGATGACCTTTGAAGGTCCCTTCCAGCCCTAACCATTCTATGATTCTATGATTCTATGATTAATAGCTAAAGTTAAATATAGCCATTATTAAATAAATTGCAGTCATTAATGAGCCACTATTAAATAAATTGCAGTCATTAACGAGCCATTATTAAATAAATTGCATTAACGACTCCATCGGAAACTAAGACAGTTTTAGAATTTAAAATGAAAATAGAACTGGAAAGCTAATGGAGAGTGTTTAGTACTTAAATTATAACACAGCTGTAAGTTCACAACCAATAACGACTCCTGCCCAGAACCAAAACAGTAATCAGAGCTTTAGATTAAATAAAGAGAAATAAAAATGAGTCACTAATTAACAGCTGTGTTTCAATGTAGGTATTAAGAAAATTCGCAGGTGGTGATGATTCTCAACCAGAACTAACAACATTGCAAGAGTTAGTATTAAACTAAACTTAGAAAACTGTTAACAGAGTATCGTGACCACCTAAATTTAAACGTGGCCATTTTTGGGGACAGCTCCCTCCCTCCCCCAACCCCACAGATTTTTTTCAAGTAGAACTAAAATAAAAGTAAAGCCAGTGCAAAATGAATGTGATTAGTAAACAGTTACACTGAATTTTGAAAACACTGAGAACACTAATTGGGCATCATTAATGCCTCTTACTCACCGAGCAGCAGTGATGTTACATTTGGGCGCTCGCGGCACCTGGGCAGCACCGCCATAACGAACATCTCGAGACACGGAGCAGAACCAGAACAGCAAACGGGAGCACTTTGTGGTGACACCACCTGAGTGTAACTGCAGCACTCAGGCGTGGTTCGTGACTCCCGCTGCACAACGGCGACTCAGAAGAGAAAAGAAGCTTTTCTGCTGCCGCCGTCTCTGCAGTTGGTGCTTCGTGTCCTTTTCCGTTCTCCTGCGGCCACAGAGAACCGGGATCCTCCCCGGGCGTGAGGCCTTTGCTTGCTGCGCTCAAGAAAAGTAAGTGATTGAGCGGGGCCGTGTCAGTCTCTCCCATGCCCCAGCCGAGCGCCCCGGAGGAGCCCCTGATCCGCTCGCTGCGGTCACACCCACCCCGGCGGCGGCTGCTTGGGCCGGATGCCGTCACTGCCTGGCACAGGTGTCCCGCCGGTAACGGGCAGCGCCGCTTAAATGGACATCACCGCTTCCGTGTAAGAGTAACCGAACTGCGCGACTGAGGCCCCCCTCGTCATTACTGACACTCCGCGCAGCACCCGCCGAGCGTGGCCCCGACCTTGCACCCGCAGCGAAACGGCCCAGAGGCAGAACCGGCCGCGGCGAGAGGGACTGGCCCGTGGCAGCAGCTGCCGCCACCGCCGGTACCCGCCAGAGAGATCCCCTGAGCCGTGGAGAAACGTCCTCGCGGAGGCCAGGCCCCCAAGAGCCATGGCCGGAGGGAGAACCGGCACCGCCATGGCCACGGAGGCAACAGCTGCCACCGCTTGGAGCAGCTTCTCGGCGACGGACGGATGCTTCCGTCCTCCCGCACAGACCTCTCCGCCCGGCACCAAAACCGGCCATCGGCGCTCCGGTACAAGCCGCTACCGCTCTCCAGGGTGGCCCGAAAGCATCCTTCCGTTCTCCAGACTCACACTCTATAGGCTGGCAGTCCTCCGGCACACCGGAAGTACCTTGTCAGTCCTCCGGACTCACTCGCCATTGGCCGGAAGTTCTCCAGCCCACTGGAAGTGCCTCGTCAGTCCTCGGAACTGATCCTCTATGGCCAGGAAGTCCTCCAGCACACCGGAAGTATCCCGTCAGTCCTCCGGACTGATCCTCTATGGGCAGAAAGTCCTCCGGAACACCAGAAGTGTCCCATCAGTCCTCCGGACTCACTCTCTATGGGCCGGAAGTCCTCCAGCACACCAAAAGTGCCCCGTCAGTTCTCCGTGTGAAATGTGTTCATTTGATTTGTGTCAATATGGGACAATGGATGTGCAAATAGGTGGCGAGGAGCAGGATGTGCCTATTCAAGATAAGTGATTGTCTTAGTTCAAGATCTCTGTGAAATGCAAAAACGTGAACCTGTGAAATGCCTCATGATGCTGCTAGCCACCAGAGTGATACACAGAATGCTCTGTCACTGCAGAGCAGAGAACTCTGGCGACAGTTCATCGTGATGCAAAATGAGATAAAAGGAAATTGTAAAAAGAGTAGAAAAGGATGGAGAGCATAAATGCTGGGAAGCACTCTTTAGATGGTCACCTTCCGCTTCAGGATTTTTCAGTCATTTAAAACATCCTGTTATAATACTGTTAATAGCTACAGCTGCTTTAATATTGTTACTAACACTGCTGTATATATGGGTTTGGCGTATGTTTAAGAGGGTATCTTCAATGCACAAAGTGTTATATCAATCAGGAAACTTATGCAAGTAAAAGAATTTACTTGATTTAATAAAAAGGGGGGACTGATGGAGGGAATATAGGAATAGACATAAAATCATATAAGACTATATATTAGTTATTGTTTAGATATTATATACTAACTGGTACATTAACTGTTGTATGAATTATTGCTGTGAAATGTTAGAAGTTTTGAAATACTAACTACCCAAGGAGGAGGCTGGTGAGAGAGATAAGACAAATGTCAGCAGAGTTGTAACTCATGACCCACACATCTGTAGGGAGGAAGGGAGACAAAAACTAGCCTATGTGGGAAAGATAAAGACTAACAAGAACTAACATTTGTCATCAGACTCTGACAGGTCGGAGACAACCAGATGTCCACTCAAGGACAGGCCAGGCTGGAACCGGTTTGGCTCTGCAAGCTCAGCCAAATCAGGAATTTTAGGGAAGAGGTGAAAAGTATACAGTGAGGAAGACCTCTGGCCTTCATCCTGAAGACCCCTGCCCACGACCACCAGAAGGCGTGTCACGGAGGATCCTGAGGCGGGGACTATGGAAATGATTTCCTGGGAGAGACTGACCTTTTGGGGGGGTTTATGAGTATGTTTGTATAAATACAAGAAAAACTGCTACGGCGGGTGTGCGTCTTGGTGGAGCAGAGACTCCCGGCACACCCAGTGCTGTTTGCTTGCTTTTATTCGCCTAATAAATTGTAACCTTTAATTGGAGTTCTGTTTGGGACTCACTCATTTATCACATCCGGACTCACCTTTTATGGGCCAGAAGTCCTCCAGAATACCGGAAGTGCCCCGTCAGTCTTCTATGGGCCGGAAGTCTTCTGGAACACTGGAAGTGCCTTGGCAGTCCTCCGGACTACCACTCTATGGGTCCGAAGTCCTCCAGCATACCAGAAGTGCACCGTCAGTCCTCCATAGTAACACTCTATGGGCCTGAAGTCCTCCAGATCTACCAGACCCATCCTAGAGACCCCTAGATCCTTCCTGATCCATTCTACACCTTTCCCAGATCATCCCAGAAAGATTACACAAGCGCTCAGGCCTCTCCTAGAGCCCCCAGACCCATCCTAGAGACCCCTACATATCTCCAGAAACATTTTACACCCTCTCAGGCCTATCCTAGAGCCCCCAGACCCTTCCTAGAACCCCCAGACTCATCCTAGAGACCTCCAGATATCCCCAGACCCATACTACACCCCCCAGGCATATCCTAGAGCACCCAGACCCATCCTAGAGACCTCCGCATCCCACCAGAACTATTCTGCACCTCCCCCGACACTTCCCAGAGCTCCCAGATCCCTCCTAGTTCTCCCAGATCCATCCTAGAGACCCCCACATTCCCCAGACCCATTCTACACCTCCTCAGGCTTATTTTAGAGCCCCAAGACCTTTCTTACAGCCCTCAGACCCATCCTAGAGACCCCCATGTTACCAAAAATCCAGAATAAGATACTTCTTGACACCAATGGGATGTAGATAAGCAGACACTTCTTTATTGCGGCGCCGGGTGCACGGGGGATATCTCCTCCTAGCGTGCGCGCCTTGCACCAAAATTAAACTTCTTATATAGAGCTTACACATGCAAATCCATTAGGTAATCATACATAAACATATTATTTCCCAAAAATCATTAGCATATTCTCCTCCCCTTTCTGATTCTGCGCAATAAAAGTTAGAATCATCTAGAAATGAGTCTGGGGTGTAATATGGGTAGGTGGTCTGTGAGTCGGTGGTCGCGATCTCCCCCTGCCGGAATTACCTTTTGCTTAAGTTCACGGTTTCTGGCAGGTACCCATAGACCGTTACGAAACCATTACAGTTGGCTTTCTTCATTTTCATTAATCTAGACCTTGATAGCTACATGTATTCTTCTAGTTCTATGTAAGTATCATAAATCAGTTTACAAATCAACTCGTACTACATGTTCCTATTAAATGATTCTGACCTATCCCTTTGATCCTGGTACAGGGCTATACAGGGAGTTCCATAGCAGCATGTGGTTACTGTACGAGCTTACTTTTCATTAAAATGTTGCTTTGCAAACTATATTAATTACAAACTATTGATTAAATTTTAATCACCAAAAGTCTAAGTATCAGTAACACCCGCATTCCCCCAGACCCATTCTACACCTCCTTAGGCTTATTCTAGAGCCCCAAGACCTTTCTTACAGCCCTCAGACCCATCCTAGAGACACCCACATTCTTCCAGGTTTATTCTACACCCCCCAGACCCCTCCTATAGCCCTCAGACCCATCCTAGAGACTCCCAGATCCCTCCAGACCTGTACTACACACCCCATGCCTATTCTAGAACTTTCAGACTCCTTCTAGAGCTCCAAGACCCCTCCTAGAGAGCCCCACATACTCCCAGACACATTCTATGCCTCTCCAGTTCCCTCCTAGAGACCCTAGACCTGTCCTAGATACCCCAGACTAAATTTAACACTCAGATCCCCCTAAACCCTTTCCACACATCCCCACATCCTTCCTACAGCCCCCCAATCACCTCCTAGAGATCCCAGACCTCCCCTAAAGCCCCCAGACCCATCATAGAGACCCCCAGATCTTTCCAGCCCCATTCTACACCTCCTAGACAACTCTAAGAGCCTCCAGACCCTTCTTAAAGCCCCCAGAACCATCATGGAATCCTCCGCATCCCCCTAGACCCATTCTACGCCCCCCTGACTCCTCCTAAAACCTCCAGAACCCTCCAACAGCACCCAGACCAATTCTTAAGACCCCTAGATCCCCCTAGACCCATTCTACACCCCCTAGACCCATTTTAGAGCCCTCAGATCCCTCCTAGAGCCCCAAGACCCCTTCCAGAGAGCCCAGACCCATCCTAGAGATTCCTAGATCTCCCCAGATCCATTCTACACCTTCCCAGTCCAGACTCCTCCTAGAGCAGTCCAGACCCCTCCTAGAGCAGTCCAGACCCCTCCTAGAGCAGTCCAGATCTCACTAGACCTATTCTAGATCCCCCCAGGAGTATCCTAGAGACCCCAGACCCTTCTTAGAGCTCCTAGACATATCCTAGAGACCCCCAGATCCCCCCACACTGATTCTGCACCCTCCCAGGCTAATCCTAGAGTTCTCAGACCTCTCTTACAGCCCCCAGACCCTTCCTACAGTCTTCTAGATCCCCCCAGACCCCTTCTACACCCTTTCAGGTCTATCTTACAGCTTCCAGATTGGTCTTCAAAACCCCCCAGACCCCTCCTAGAGACTCTCAGATCCTCCTAGACTCATTCTACACTCTCCAAGCCAATCTTAGAGCCCCCATCCCCACAGATTTATTCTACATCCCTCCAGGCCTATTCTAGAGCTCCCAGACCCCTCTTACAGCCCCAGACTCCTCCTAGAGCCCTCAGACTCATCGTAGAGACTGCCACATCCCCCCAAGACCCATTCTACACACCCCAGGCCTATCCTAGAGCTTTCAGACCCCTCTTACAACCACCAGACCCATCCTAGAGACTCCTCCTAGAGCCCCCAGACCCC
Organism: Tauraco erythrolophus; assembly: GCF_009769465.1. Lineage (NCBI taxonomy): Eukaryota > Metazoa > Chordata > Aves > Musophagiformes > Musophagidae > Tauraco > Tauraco erythrolophus. The sequence continues at coordinate 22,566 of NW_028238625.1, read as the reverse complement.
TTTTCCAGCCCCGAGACCCCTTCTACAGACACCTAGATCCCCCCAGACACATACTACAAACCCCAGGCCTATCCTAGAGACTCCAGACCCTTCTTAAAGCCCCCAGACACAACCTAGAGACCCCCAGATCTTCCCAGACTTATTCTACACCTTCCCAGATCTCTCCTAGAGATTGCAGACCTAGTCTAGAGACTCCCAGATCCCCCCCATTCTACAAACTCTCAGACCCTTCCTACAGCCCCCAGGCCCCTCTTACAGCCCTCAGACCCATCCTAGAAAACCCTAGATCTTCCCAGACCCATTCTACACCCTCCCAGTCCTATCCTAGAACCTTCAGACCCATCCTAGAGATTGCTAGATCCCTCTGGACCCATTCTACACTTTCCCAGGTCTATCCTAGAGCCCCCAGACCCCTCTTAGAGCTCTTAGACCTAACCTACAGGCCCCAGACCCATTTTACAGACACCCTGATTCCCCAAAACAGATTCTACACCCCCCAATGCCAATCCTAGAATTCACAGAGCCTTCTGAGAGCCCCCAGACTCATCCTAGAGACTTCCAGATCCTACCAGACCTATTCTAGGTCTTCCCAGGCCAATCCTAGAGCACCCAGATCCTTCCTAGAGACTCCAGACCACTCCTAAAGTCTTCACACCCATCCTAGAGACCCCCAGATTCCCTCACAACCCATTCTACACCTTCCAAGGCCTATCCTAGAGCCCCTAGACCCCTCCTATAGCCCCCAGAACCCTCCTAGAGCCCCCAGAACCCTCATAGTGCCCCTCAGATGTCCCTGGACCCATTCTACATACCCCCAGACCCCTCCTACAGCCCCTGGACCCCTCCTAGAGCTCCTAGGCCTCTCTTTCAGCCCCCAGAGCCATCGTAGAGACCCTCAGATATTTCTAGCCCCATTCTACAGACCCCAGACCTCTCCTAGAGCTTTCAGATCCATACTAGAGACCCCCAGATCCTCCTGGACCTATTCTACACCCCCCCAGACCTTTCAGCGCCCAGATTCATTCTAGAGACCCACATGTTACTGATACTTAGAATTTTTGGTAATTAACGTTTAATCAATAGTTTTAATTATAAACTAGTTAGTAGTTGATTTTAATAATATAGAATTATAAGAAATGTTTTAATGAAAAGTATGCTCGTATAGTAAACACATGCTGCTATGAAACTGCTGCTATGGAACTCCTGTATAGTCCTGTACCAGGACCAAAGGGATCGGTCAGAATCATCTAGTAAGAACATGTAGTAACATGTAGTACAAAGCACAAGTTGATTTGTAAATTGATTTATGATACCTACATAGAACTAGAGGAATGCATGTAGCTATCAAGATCTAGATTAATGAGGATGGGGAAAGCCAACCATAACGGTTTCATAATGGTCTATGGGTACCTGTCAGAAACCGTGAACTTAAATCCCCTCCCCTGCCACCAGAACACCCCCCCCCCCATCAAGCTATCACAACGATTAATAAAGGAAAGAAAACTTTCCTGGAGGCCTTGTTTATCTTTTACAAATATGTAAAGGAATATTGTTTTCCCGGTTATCTAATTGAAATCATTGCTTGATAAGCTAATTGTTGTGACAACTGCAATACTTCTCCCAGAAACCCTTGCTGTAATGCCGTATTTGAAAAAGGACCTTGACCCATCAGCATTTGTGCTTGAACACCATATAGAGGATCTCCCTGCTGCCGAGGTCGTGCAGCTTCACGTTCACGTAGTTGTTGCCAGGCCTTGGAAAACAAAAGCTGCTGAGAAGGGGACAAAAGAATATTGGCAACTTGTTGAGAGTCATGTGGTATCAGCACATCTGCTGTGAAAATAAATTGCAACAGTTGTTGAGTATAACTCGATTGAAGCCCATATTGTGATACCGCAGAACGCGCCTTTTCTAAAATTTTCCAGTCAAAAGGTTCCCATTTTCTATTTCCCCCATGGTCTGAGATAATGGGAAAGGCAGACGGTAGAAAATTTCCTTCGATTAAGGCTTCACGAATAACTCCCTTCCATCTTTTGCTTCTCTCTTGTTCATCTGGTGGCACAAAGGGTGGTGGGGCAGTCGGCACTGGCGGTGATAATGGCGTAGCAAAAGGATTAGGTGTATTATGGAGATTTTTCTTCTTGTCGGCATCTGTCGTTTTTAATTCCGATAATTTGTCCATAACTTGCTGCAAGACTTCTTCAAATAATTCCTTTTTCTGTTGTTCTCCCAAAGAAATCGGTGCGGACAAAGGTTCCTCCACTGGGTGGAGCTCTTGGCAGGGCTCTCAGCGAGGCAGTGTGAGGTCAGGGTAGAGGCGGGACTTAGGCGGGCATGACCGTCCACCTGTTTCCATGCCCCTTTGTAGTTCTTCCGCCTTCTCTTCCGAGTCCCCTTTTTCTGCCCACGCGCTGCCGCCATCTTGGCACATGCTGTCACCATTTTGGCTACCGCCATTTCGGTGCAGTTCTAAGCATGTGGTCCCTGAATTTCCAGTTTCTACTTTGGTAGCAGGGGGAAATGGTGGTGTTACAGGCACAGAAATTCACGTAGAAAAGATAGAGGAAGTGTTCATAGTTGTTGGTAAAGAATCAATAGGAGAGGGGGTGAAGGCAGCAAAAGCAGCAGCAGCGACAGTTCGTTCGACTTCCATGGTATGCAACGTTTCTTTAACTTCCACAGGGTAGCATATTTATTCGCCTCCTTCGCGCTCGCTCCCCCCGAACTGATATCATCCCATAGCTCTCTGCCTATGGCTTCCCATGTAGTGAGTTCAAAAACGACTCCTACTGAGGGGATTAACTCTTTGTTCCCTGCCCACATTAACAGTCCTTTAAGAGCCGAGGATTCATATTTAAGTGCTCTCACAGAGAGCATGTGTTGGAGCAGATTTAGGACAGCCTCTTGTTGCTTATCCAACCCCATCTGTCTCCCCGACCGCTCACCCCTTCTAGGCGAGATTCCAGCGTCGATCCAGCAACTAAACAGGTGCACCTTTTTCCACTTAGTGACTGGGCAGGTCACTGCTCATTCCGCTGGGGGAGTGGATCATTCGGTCGGCCTTCCACCCTCTTCCTCACCAAGTCTCGCAACTTTGCCATGAGGATTCTGAGGGTCCCTGTTCTGGGCGCCATTTGCGGGAGATGAGTGAGGACACCTGACGCGATCAATGTGATCAAACAAGTGAACCTTTATTTGCATACACTCAGCGTGCTTTATAGCTTTCTAAACGAGACTTGGCAATCTATGATTGGCTACAATACAAACAATAGCCCACCCCTTAGTATGATTGGTTGCATCCCGGAAGCAACGTCATCATGGTGTCAATTTCCCTTTCTGCATCCAGGCACGTGCTCTCAGGAAAGGCTGGATCGTTCACATGTCTGTTGATTCTCAGGTATCCTTCCCCATCTAGGCTTGTCCTAGAGTACCTAGACCCCTCCTAGAGAGGCCAGACCCATGCTAGAGACCCTCAGATCCACTCAAACCAATTCTACATGCCCTGAGACCCCTCCTACAGAACCCAGACCCCTCTTACAGCCCTCAGATCAATCCTAGAAACCCCTAGACCCCTTGGGCCCATTCTACACTTCTTCAGATCCATCCTAGAGACCCACAGATCCCCCCAGACCCCTTCTATGCCACCTCAGACCCCTCCTATGCCCCCTCAGACCCCTCCTTGAGCCCCTAGATCTTTCCAGACCCCTTTTACAGCACCCAGACTCGTCTTAGAGACCCCTTGATCTCTTCAGATCCATTCTACACCTCCCGTGTGCATCTTAGAGACCCCAGACCCTTCTTAAAGCCCCCAGACCCAACCTAGGTACCCCCAGCCCCCCTAAGCAAATCCTAGAGGCATTGGCTCCTCTTCCCAACAGGCTCCAGCTGGGGCTGGGACATCCCCAGGTGTAAGCAGTGAGGCTGAGGGTGGGGCTGTGGCTGTAAAAAGGGTTGGCTGGGCACATGTGTCTGTGGGGGCCAATGGAAGAGAAGTGGCTGAGGAGAAAATCCAGGGGGTCCCACAGGCAGGTGCCTCCAGGCAGGAAGAGCCAGTCCCTGTGGTGAGGAAGGATTCCTCTGAGCTGACCCTGACAGAGTGGACACCAGCACAGGGCAGCGGGAGCTGGAAGCCTGTGTTGGCTAAGGTGGGTGGGTAAAAAGCAGGCAAAACAGGCAGGGAGCTAAAAACAAGGGTGGGTTGGTGAAAAGCAGGCAAAGCAGGTGGGGAGGTAAAAAAAAAAAAGAAGTGGGTTGGTAAAAAGCAAGTGAGGAAGAAAAAAAAAAGTAGGTGAGAAGAAAAAAAAGATGGGTGGATGGGTAAAAAGCAGGTAAGGAGGGAAAAAAAAAGCAGAGTGGGTCAGTAAAAAGCAAGCAAGAAGGAAAAGAAAGACAGGTGGCTTGGTAAAAAGCATGTGAGGAAAAAAAAGATGGGTGGGTTGGTAAAAGCAAGTGAGGAGGAAAAAAAATCAGGGTGGGTTGGAAAAAAGTGGGTTAAGAAGTACAAAAAAGCAGGGTGAGTTGGTAAAAAGTGGGTGAGTAGGTTTAAAAAAAGCCAGGTGGGTTGGTAAAAAGTAGGTGAGGAGAAAAAAATATGGATGGGTCGGTAAAATGCAGGCAAGGAGAAAGAAAAAGATGGGCATGTTGGTTAAAAGCAGGTGAGGAGAAAAAAAGATGGGCATGTCTGTGAAAAGCAGGAGAAGAATGCAGGGTCAGTAAGTAAAAAAGCAGGTGAGGAGAAAAAAAAAAAAGATGGGCAGGTGGGTGAAAAGCAGGTGAGGAGGAAAAAAAAGTAAGGGTGAAGTGTGGGTCTGAGCGTGTTCTGTAGGTGTCTATGGGGATTCTATAGGGCAAAGCAAAGGGGTGAGGGGGTGGAGGGATATAAAAAGTGACTGAACAGAACGTTTGTGATGTGGAATGAAAGTTGTGGGGTGTGGTTTCTAGGGGAGGGCCACAAAAAGTGATGGACTGGAACCTTTGTGATGTGGAACCAAAGTTCTGAGTGGCGGGGGGTGGACAGAAAAAGGGATGGACTGGGAGGAATCTTTGTGTTCTATAGCACTCTCTAGGGCTGTATAGTGCTCTGTGGGGCTTCTATAGGGCTTCTATAGAAGTCTATAGGGCTTTATGAGGCTGTATAGGACTTCTATAGGGGTCTATAGAGCTTTATGGGGCTCTACAGGGCTTCTAGAGTTTTTTTTATAGTACTCTATTTGGCTATATAAGGCTCTATAGGGCTTCTGTAGGTGTTGGTAGAACTCTATAGGGCTTCTACATGTGTTTATAGGGCTTTATGGGGCTGTAGAGGGTTTCTGTAGGGTTCTAGAATGGTCTAGAGGGCTTTAGAGGGCTCTGTAGGAATCTAGAGGGCTATATAGGTGTCCTGGTTTTAGCTGGGACAGTGTTAGCTCTTCTTTTTAGCAGCTAGAAGAGCTCCGTGTTTTGATTTTCCTCAGAGGCTCGCTCTGAGAAGAATGCTGATAGCAAGTTGATGTTTGTGGTTGGACGTGAGACTCCAAGGACTTTTCAGTGTGCCGGAGTGCAGAAGCAAGGTGGGATAAGGGGGGAGCATAGCCGGGACAAGGGGGACACGATTCCCCTTGTGATTTGTGGTGGAACTTAAGATTGAGAGCCTAACTGGCCAATCAGTATTCCATATCATGCAGCGTCATGCCCAGTATAAAAGTGAGGGTCAGCCGGAAAGAAGGGCTTTTGCGCTTTGGCTCTTTCGCCGCTTTTGCTCTTTTGCACTTGCTGTGCTTTTGCTCTATTGCCTTATTCCCCTCTCTCTTCCAGTACTCCCACTCTCGGAGTACTATCTCTCTCTGCCCCTCTCTATTTCGGGGCTTCGCATTCGTCCGGGATTGCAGCTTCGGGACGAGACGGGCTGTGGATAAGAGGGGGTGGTAAGCATCTACACTGTGTATCACTTATCTGTATTAAATTGTTCTTATCTCAACCCACGGGTTTCCCGTTTCTCCTTTAATTCTCTCCCTCATTCCTGGGGGTGGGGGAGGGTGAGTGACCGGCTGTGTGTGTGGTTTGGTTGCTGGAGCAGCCTAACCCATGACAATAGGGTTTTTTAATTCCTGCCTATGTTTCTTGAACCCTTTCACATTCTCCCGCTGCCTTTCTCTCCCTCTTGCTGACCCCATTTCCATTTCTGCCTGTGTTTCTCCTACCCCGTCGCTTTTCCAAACTCTCCTTCTCTCTTTACTTTTTCCAGGCTCCTCATTTCTTCTTTCTATTTCCTCTCTCTCTTTCTTTTCCCGTGATACCTTCAGGATTTTCCCAGTCTCGCCTCCATCTCCTTTTCCTGCCGCTTCCTCCTGCCTCTCTCTCCTGCTCCCTCTTTCTTTCATTCCTCCATCTCTCTGGCCCTGAGTTTTAGCTCAAGAGCCCAACTGTGGAGAAGTCCTCTGGTTGCTATGCAGGCTAGATGAGAAACACCTGTGGCTTGTTAAACAGGTGTGGGAAATCACTCTGGGAGGTGGATGGTCAAGTGGCCAATGGCATTGACCCATCTAGCAAACCACGTGATTTGTGGATGATTAAAAGTGAGGCCCTTGCTCCTGGAGGTGGGGCATTTCTCTCCTAGTTGTTGGAGAAGTGATACCCTGCTTAGAGCAGCAGTCTGAAGCTCTCTTGTGACAACATCATGAAACCTTCTGATTGCGATACATTGCTACAAGATATCTTCTGATTGCGACAAGATACCTTCGGATTGCAACACCCAACAAAGACTTTTAGGGCCCCACTGAGGTCTATAGAGCCCCATAGAGGTTTACAGAGCCCTGTATCGCCCTATAGAGCCCCAAAGAGCTGTATAGAACTTCACAGAGCAAAACAGAGCCCCATGGAGACCTATGGAGACTTATACAGTCTTGTAGATCCCCCCAGAGTCTTGTAGAACCCCACAGAGCCCTACAGAGCAGCATAGAGCCTAACAGAGCTTTATAGAGCCCTACAAGACCCTACAGACCCTTATAAAGCTCTGAGGAGCTCTATAGAGCCCCAGAACACCTCACAGAGACCTATAGAGCTTTACAAAGCTTAAGAGAGCCCCACAGAGCCCTATAGAGCCTCACAGAACCCAAAAGAGCCCTATACATGCTTACAGAGCCCTATACATGCTTACAGAGCCCTATAGAGCCCCTCAGAGACCAACAGAGCCCTATAGGGCCTCCAAGAGCTCTATAGAGCCCCAGACAACCTCGCAGAGCTCCACAGAACCTTATAGAGCCCCGCAGAGACATATGGAGCCTTACAGAGCTTAACAGAGCCCTATAGATCCCCAGACACACTCGCAGAGCCCTACAAAGCCCCATAGAGGCCTATAGTGTACTATAGAGACCCACAGATCATCATAGAGCCCCACAATGCCTTATGGAGCCCTATTGAGCCCCACAGACCTTTATAGAGCCATACAGGGCCAGAGTTCCACAGTGCTCTACAGAGCCCTATAAAGCCTCATAGAACACAGCAGAGCCCTATAGATCGCTATAGGGCCCCACAGAGACCCACAGCATAGCACAGCCCCATCAAGTCCCACAGAGCTTTATAGAGCCCTGCAGGGTCTCACAGAGCTCCATAGAGCCCCACAGTGCACTACAAAGACCCACAGAGGCTGAAAGAGCTTTTTAGAGCCCCACAGAGCCCTATGGAGCCTCAGGCACCATCGCAGAGCTCCACAGAACCTTATAGACACCCACAGAGCCCTATCGAGCTTCACAGAGCACTGTAGAGACCCACAGAGGTTTACAGAGCCCTGTATTGCCCTATAGAGCCCCAAAGAGCCATATAGAACTTCACAGAGCTAAACAGAGCCCCACGGAGACCTATGGAGACTTATACAGTCCTGTAGATCCCCCCAGAGTCTTGTAGAGCCTTATAGAGCCTTACAGATTCCTATAGAGCCCTATAGAGCAGCACAGAGCCCGACAGAGCTCTATAGAGACCCATAGAACACTTTAAAGTCCCACCGAGCCTGACAAAGCCTTATGGAGCCCAACAAAGCCCAAGAGAGCCCTATGGAGCTTTACAGAGCCCCATAGAGAGCAACAGAGCTTTATGGAGCCCCACAGAGCCCTCTAGAGCCCCATAGAGCCTCACAGAATTTTATAGAGTCCTACAAAGTCCAAGGGAAACCCACAGAGCCCTATGGAGCCTCACAGGGACTCACAGAATTGCACAGAGCCCTATAGAGCTCCTCAAAGCCCCACAGAGACTCATAGAGTCCTATAGAGCCTTGCAGATCTCCATAGAGCCCTATAGAGCAGGCAGGGCATATGCATATTGCAGGTCAGAGGGTGCCAATCAGGAAGCTAGGTTGGGTGGGGCTGCGAGGGGGGAGGAGAATTGAAATTGCAGGGTGGAAGATGCCAATCAGGTGGCTGGATTGGGCAGGGCGCATGCAAATTGAAGCATGGCGGGCACCAATCAGGTGGCAGTGGGGCTGCGACGGGGTGGGGCGCAGCGGGGGACGGGACACGAAGAGCGGAGGGCGGTTTAGAGAGGATGGGTGGGGCGAATGAGAAGCAGGGGTGGGAATACGCTCATGAGAAAGAAGCAGGGTGTGTTGGTAAAAAGCAGGTGAGGAGAAAAAAAAATCAGGGTGGGTCGGAAAAAAGGGCATGAGGAAGCAGAAAAAAGCAGGTGAGGAGGTTTAAATAAAGCGGGGTGGAGGAGAGAAAAAAAGGTGGAAGGGTCGGTAAAAAGCGGGTGAGGAGGAAAAAAAAAGATGGGGGGTCAGTAAAAAGCATGCGAGACGGTAAAAAACCTACAGACAGGTGGAAAAAATCAGGCAAGGAGGAGAAAAAAAAAAGATGGAGGGGTCGGTAAAAAGCAGTCTGGGTGGAAAAAAGTGATGAAGCAGAACCTTTGTGACGTGGAACCAAAGATCTGGAGTGCGATTTCCAGGGGGAACCACAAAAAATGACGGACCGGAACATTTATGACACGGAACCAAAGTTCCGGGTGTGCTGTTTCCAGGGGGGAACCACAAAAAGTGACGGATCGGAAACTTTGTGACGTGGAACCAAAGTGCCAGGGTGCAGGGGCAGAATCTTTGTGTTCTAGAAGATTCTAGAGGGCTCTCTAGGGGTGTATAGTGCTCTGTGGGGCTTCTTTAGGGCTTCTATGGGAGTCTATAGAGCTTTATGGGGCTCTATAGGACTTCTGTAGGGGTCTATAGAGGTTATGGGGCACTATAGGGCTTCTAGAGATTTTTTGTAGTACTCTATATGGCTATATAAGGGTCTATAGGGCTTCTGTAGGTGTCTGTAGGGCTCTAGAAGGCTCTATAGGGCTTCTATATGTGTTTATAGGGCTTTATGGGGTTGTAGAGGGCTTCTGCAGGGTTCTAGAATGGTCTGGAAGGCTTTATAGGGCTCTGTAGGACTCTCGAGGACTCGAGAGGGTTTTGAAATTCCTGCGTGTATTTCTTGAACCCTTTCACATTCTCCCGCTGCCTTTCTCTCCCTCTCCCTGACCTCATTTCCATTCCTGCCTGTCTTTCTCCTACCCCGTTGCTTTTCCAAACTCTCCTTCTCTCTTTACTTTTTCCAGGCTCCTCGTTTCTACTTTTTATTTCCTATCTCTCTTTCTTTTCTCACGATACCTTCAGGATTTTCCCTGTCTCGGCTCCATCTCCTTTTCCTGCTGGTCCCTCCTGCCTCTCTCTCCCGCTCCCTCTTTTCTTCATTCCTCCATCTCTCTGGCCCTGAGTTTTAGCCCAAGCTCTCCACACTGTTGACCCGGTCCCCATCCCTCTCTGGATCACAGCGTCTTCCTCCTGCTTTTCTCTTCCCTTTTTCTCCCTCTGTCCTGCTGCCTTTGGGCTCTGAGCCTCGTAGCCGACTTGCTGCCGGGATTTCTTCTGCCCATTAAGGAAGAAACTGGTCCTGCCTCCTCCGTGCCCCTGGATGGGTGTGTTTGCAGAACCCTGGATGTGTTTGCAGCTGCCACATGTGGAGCTGGTGGTTGTGGCCGGGTCCAGGGGAGGGAGCCATGTGCTGTGGGGCTTTGGCCATGGCCCCTCTTTCCAACAAGCTCCAGCTGGGGCTGGGAGCACCCCAGGTGTGGCCAGTGAGGCTGAGGGTGGGGCTGTGGCTATAAAAGTGGCTGCCTGGGCACACCTGTCTGTGGGAGCTGATGGAGGGGAACTGGCTGAGGAGTGAATCCAGGGGGCCCCATAGGCAGGTGCCTCCAGCCAGGAACAGCCAGTCCCTGCGGAGAGGAAGGATCCCCCGAGCCGTCCCCGACAGAGCAGACACAGCACCCGACACCGGCAGCTGGGAGCCTCTGTCACCTCCGTAGGTGAGCTGCCACATATCGAGGAAGGGTCGCAGAGGAGGAGCGTTTTCAACTTGAAAATGCTGCTTTTGAAATTGTTTTCCACGTCTCCTACTCGCTGTTTCCCTGACCCTAATTTTTGATACCTCCCTTTTCTTGGTTTGTTATTTCTTTTTGCCCCTTTCTTCACCCCGGTGGTTTTTAAGTTTTCTTTCTATGTCTGTGTCTCTCTCTGACTCCCTGGCTGTGTAAGGGATTGTAGATGATGGTCCAAGTAGGGCCACGATGGAAAATGACTAAGTGGACTCAGCTGTGAGAAAAGGCATGGGGAAGATTGTTGAAGAGCAACGCAGAGAGGAGAGTGCAGCGCTGTGACGCGGTGAGTTGGCGTTGGGTGTCAGAGGGGGGATGGGACTGTGGCTCTGTGACTGCTGACGTTGGGAATTTGGTTCATTTTGAAGGTGTGAAGCAACAAGGGCAGCAGAATACGGACACTGAAGCTGATGGGGCAGTGAGCAGTGGGAGAAGGAGCAGTGACTGTTGAGGTGTCACGCACCTGGTGCAGCGGTAAGCAGCCCCCAGACCCATCCTAGAGACCACCCCAACCCCCTAGAAACATTTTGCACCTCCTCAGACCCCTCCTAGAGCCCCCATATTCTTCCAAAAACATCCAGACCCATTCTACACTCTCTGAGGCCTACTCTAGAGCCCCCAGACCCAAGCCACAGACTCTCAGCTATTTCCAGCCCCATTCTACATCCCCCAGACCACTCTAAGAACCCCCAGACCCTTCTTAAAGCCCCCAGAATCATCATAGAGTCCCCCACATCTCCTCAGACCCATTCTAAGCCCCTCCGACTCCTCCTAGAGTCCTCAGACCACTCCGACAGCTCCCAGACCAATTCTTAAGACCCCTAGATCCCCCCAGACCCATTCTACACCCTCCCAGACCCCTCCTAGAGATTCCTAGGTCTGTCCAGACCCATTCTACATTTCCCCAGGCCTATCCTAGAGCTGCCAGACCCCTCTTAGATCACTAAGATCTAACCTATAGACCCTAGACCCATCTTACAGACCCCCAGATCCCCCCACACCCATTCTACACCTTCCAAGGCCAACCGTAGAGCTCCCAGCATGCTCCTATAGCCCCAGACCCATGCTAGAGACACCCAGATCTCCCGGGACTCTTTCTACATGCACCTAGACCCCTCCTACAGTATCCAGAACCCTCTATATGGCTCTGTGGGGCATTACGAAGCTCTGTAGGGCTCTGTAGGGTTTTATGAAGATCTGTAGGGCTCTGTACGGCTCTTTGCAGTTTTGTAGGGCTCTGTAGGGCTATATAGATTTCTGTAGGGTTCTGTAGGGCTTTATGAAGCTCTGTAGGGCTCCGTAGGAATTTACGAAGCTCTGTAGGGCTCTGCAGAGCTCTGTAGGGCTTTACGAAGCTCTGTAGGGCTCTGTGGAGCTTTACAAAGCTCTGTACGGCTCTGTGGAGCTTTACAAAGCTCTGTAGGGCTCTGTAGGGCTTTGTGAACCTCTGTAGCGCTCTGTAGGGCTATGTAGGGCTTTACGAAGCTCGCTAGGGCTGTGCAGAGCTCTGTAGGTCTCTGTAGGGCATTACGAAGCTCTGTAGGGCTCTGAAGAGCTCTGTAGGGCTTTATGAAGCTATGTAGGGCTCAGTAGGGCCTTGTGAAGTTCTGTAGGGCTCTGTATAGCTTTATGAAGCTCTGTATGGCTCTGTAGGGCTTTATGAAGATCTGTAGGGCTCTGCAGAGCTCTGTAGGGCTCTGTAGGTGATTACGAAGCTCTGTAGGGCTCTGTAGGGGATTACGAAGCTCTGTAGGGATCTGAAGGGCTCTGTAGGACTTTATGAAGCTCTGTAGGGCTCGGTAGGGCATTGTGAAGCTCTGTAGGGCTCTGTATAGCTTAATGAAGCTCTGTAGGATTCTGTAGGTCTTTGTGAAGAACTTTAGAGCTCTGTAGGGCTCTGTAGGGCTCAGTAGGGCCTTGTGAAGCTCTGTAGGGCTGTGTAGGGCTCTGTAGGGCTTTGTGAAGCTCTGTAGGGCTCTGTAGGGCTTTGTGAAGCTCTGTAGGGCTCTGTGGGGCTTGACAAAGCTGTGTAAGGCTCAGTAGGGCTCGGTAGGGTATTTTGAAGATCTGTAGGGTTCTATAGGGCTCTGTAGGGCTCTGCAGAGTTCTGTAGGGCTTTTTAGGGCTTTGTGAAGCTCTGTAGGGCTCTGTAGGGCTTTGTGAAGCTCTGTAGGGCTTTATAGAAGTTCTGTAGGGCTCTGTAGGTCTCTGTAGGTATTTATGAAGCCCTATAGAGATCTACAGAGCCCAACAGATCCTCACAGAGCTTTGCAAACCCCCACAGAGTTCTATAGAGCCCTGGAAACCCCAACAGAGCCTTATAGAGCCTCACAGAGCTTCATAGAGTCTTTTAGAGACTCACAGAGCCCCATAGAGCTTTGTAGAGCCCTACAGAATCAGATAGACCTCTGTAGAGCTTCATAGAACCCCACTGAACCCTATAGAGCCCTACAGAGCCCTAAAGAGCATTACAGAGCCCTATGGAGACCCACAGACACCTCTTAGAGCCCTATAGAGCTTCATAGAGCCCTATGGAGACCCACAGACGCCTCTCAGAGCCCTACAGAGCTTCGCAGAGCCCCACAGAACCCTATAGAGCCCAGCCGAGCCCAAGAGAGCTTGATAAAGCATCACTGATCCCTATAGAGCACCACAGAGCCCAACAGAACCTTACAGAGCTCCTCAGAAACGTGGGGTTTCCTGGGGGCCACAAAAAGTGATGGACCGGACCCTTTGTGACGCGGAACCAATGTTCCGAGGTGCGGTTTCCGAGTTGGGACAGAAAAACCAACGGACCGGACCCTTTGTGACGCGGAACCAAAGTTCCGGGGTGCGATTTCCAGGGAGTCACAAAAAGTGATGGACTGGAACCTTTGTGACGCGGAACCAGAGTTCCAGGGTGCGGTTTCCGGGTTGGGACACAAAAACCAATGGACCGGATCCGTTGTGATGCGGAAATAAAGTTCTGAGGTGCCGTTTTGAACGAGGGGCCAGTAAAAGGGACAGACTGGGCAGAAGCTTTGTCTTCTATAAGGTTCTATAGGGCTCTATAGGGGTGTGTAGTGCTCTGTGGGGCTTCTCTAAGGCTTCTCTAAGAGACTAGAGGGCTTTATGAGGCTGTATTGGACTTCTCTAGGAGTCTATAGAGCTTTATAGGGCTCTATAGGGCTTGTAAAGATTTTTGATAGGACTCTATGGCTATGTAAGGGTCTATAAAGTTTCTGTACGTCTCTTTCATGAACGTTTCTACATTCTCATACATGTAGAATGCTTCTACATGTGTTTATAGAGCTTTCTAAGGCTCTATAAGGTTCTGTGGGGCTCTATAGGACTCTGTTGGGCTCTGTGGAAATGTGCGGAGCTCTAGAATGCTCTGTTGGGTTCTCTTAAACTCTATAGGGCTCTGTGGAGCTCTGTGGGGTACTATAGGGCTCTATAAAGCTCTGTAGGGCTCTGTGGACCTCTGTGAAGCTTCTGTGGAGCCCTATAGGGCTCGATAAGGTTCTGTAAGGCTCTGTAGGGCTCTATGGGGCTCTATCAAGCTCTGTAGGGCCTCACGAAGCTCAGTAGGGCTTTGTAGGGCCTTATGAATCTCGGTAGGGCTTGGTAGGGCTCGTTAGGGTTCTGTAGGGTTTTATGAATCTCTGTAAAGCTCTGTAGGGTTTTATAGAAGATCTGTAGCGCTCTGTAGCGCTTAGTGAAGCTCTGTAGCGCTTAGTGAAGCTCTGTAGCGCTTAGTGAAGCTCTGTAGGGCTCTGTGGGGCTGTGTCAGGCTCTGTGGGGCTGTGTCGGGCTTTACGAAGCTCTGTAGGGCTCTGTAGAACTCTGTAGAGCTCTGTAAGGCTTTGTGAACATCTGTAGGGCTCTGTAGGTCTATATAGGGCTTTACGAAGTTCTGTAGGGCTCTGCAGAGCTCTGTAGGGCTTTACGAAGCTCTGTAGAGCACTGTAGGGCTCGGTAGGGCCTTGTGAAGCTCCGTGAAGCTCTGTGATGCTCTGTAGAACTCTGTAATGCTCTGTAGGGCCTCATGAGGCTCGGTAGGGCTCCTTAAGGCTCAGCAGGGCCTTGTGAAGCTCTGTAGGGCTCTGTAGGTCTCTGTATGCCTTTATGAAGATCTGTAAGGCTCTGTAGGGCCTTATGAAGCTCGGTATGGCTCTTTAGAGCTCGGTAGGGCCTTGTGAAGCTCTGTAGGGCTCTGTAGGTCTCTCTATGCCTTTATGAAGATCTGTAGGGCTCTGTAGGGCTCTATGAAGCTCTGTAGGGCTCTATGAAGCTCTGTAGGGCCCTTTGCAGTTTTCAAGGGCCCTGTAGGGCTCTGTAGGGCTTTACAAAGCTCTGCAGGGCTCTGTAGGGTTTTATGAAGCTCTGTAGGGATCTGTGGGGCTTTGTAGGGCTTTACGAAGCTCTATAGGGCTCTGTAGAGCTCTGTAGGGCTTTATGAAGCTCCGTAGAGCTCTGTAGGACTTTGTGAAGCTCTGTAGGGCTCTGTAGGGCTCATAAGGGCTCGGTAGGGCTTTGTGAAGCTCGGTAGGGATCTGTAGGGCTCTGTGGGGCTTTATGAAGCTCTGTAGGGCTTTATGAAGCTCTGTAGGGCTCTGTGGGGCTTTATGATGCTCTGTGAGGCTCTATAAGGCTCTCTAGGGCTCTGTAGGGCTTGACAAAGCTCTGTAAGGCTCGATAGGGCTCGGTAAAGTATTGTGAAGATCTGTAGGGCTCTGCAGAGCTCTGTAATGCTCTATAGGGCTCTGTAGAGCTCTGTAGAGTTCTGTAGGGCTCTGTAGGGCTTTATAGAAGCTCTTTAGGGCTCTGTAGGGTTCTGTAGGTATTTATGAAGCCCTATAGAGATCTACAGAGCCTCACAGAGCTTTGCAAACCCCCACAGAGTTCTATAGAGCCCTGGAGACCCCAACAGAGCCTTATAGAGCCTCACAGAGCTTCATAGAGCCTTTTAGAGACTCACAGAGCCCCATAGAGCTTTGTAGAGCCCTACAGAATCAGATAGACCTCTGTAGAGCTTCATAGAACCCCACTGAGCCCTATAGAGCCCTACAGAGCCCTAAAGAGCATTACAGAGCCCTACAGAACCCTATGGAGACCCACAGACACCTCTCAGAGCCCTATAGAGCTTCATAGAGCCCTACGGAGACCCACAGATGCCTCTCAGAGCCCTATAGAGCTTCACAGAGCCCCACAGAACCCTATAGAGCCCAGCCGAGCCCAAGAGAGCCTGATAAAGCATCACTGATCCCTATAGAGCACCACAAAGCCCAACAGAGCCTTACAGAGCATCTCAGAAACATGGGGTTTCCTGGGGGCCACAAAAAATGACGGACCGGACCCTTTGTGACGCGGAACCAAAGTTCTGGGGTGCGGTTTCTGGGTTGGGACACAAAAACCAACGGACCGGACCCTTTGTGACGCAGAACCAAAGGTCCGGGGTGCCGTTTTGAATGAGGGGCCAGTAAAAGGGACAGACTGGGCAGAAGCTTTGTCTTCTATAAGGTTCTATAGGGCTCTATAGGAGTGTGTAGTGCTCTGTGGGGCTTCTCTAAGGCTTCTCTAGGAGACTAGAGGGCTTTATGGGGCTGTATTGGACTTCTCTAGGAGTCTATAGAGCTTTATGGGGCTGTATTGGACTTCTCTAGGAGTCTATAGAGCTTTATAGGGCTCTATAGGGCTTCTAAAGATTTTTGATAGGACTCTATGGCTATGTAAGGGTCTATAAATTTCTGTATGTCTCTGTGGAGTGCTAGAATGCTTCTACATGTGTTTATAGAGCTTTCTAAGGCTCTATAAGGTTCTGTGGGTCTCTATAGGGCTCCGTTGGGCTCTGTGGAAATGTGCGGATCTCTAGAATGCTCTGTTGGGTTCTCTTAAACTCTATAGGGCTCTGTGGGGTACTATAGGGCTCTATAAAGCTCTGTTGGGCTCTGTGGACCTCTGCGAAGCTTCTGTGGAGCTCTGTAGGGCTCGATAAGGTTCTGTAAGGCTCTGTAGGGCTCTATGGGGCTCTGTGGGGCTCAGTGGGACTCTATCAAGCTCTGTAGGGCTATGTAGGGCTTTATGACGCTCTGTAGGGCTCTGCAGGGTTCTGTAGGGTTTTATAGAAGATGTGTAGCACTCTGTAGCGCTCTGTAGGGCCTTATGAAGCTTGGTAGAGCTCGGTAGGTCTCTTTAGGGCTCTGTAGGGCCTTATGAAGCTCGGTAGGGCTCTGTAGGGCCTTATGAAGCTCGGTAGGGCTCTGTAGGGCCTTATGAAGCTCGGTAGGGCTCTGTAGGGTCTTATGAATCTCGACAGGGCTCGTTAGGGTTCTGTAGGGCTTTATGAAGCTCTGTAGGGCTCTGTAGGGTTTTATAGAAGATCTGTAGCGCTCTGTAGCGCTTAGTGAAGCTCCGTAGCGCTTAGTGAAGCTCTGCAGAGCTCTGTAGGACTTTATGAAGCTCTGTAGGGCTCTGTAGGGCTATGTAGATCTCTGTAGGGCTCTGTAGGGCTTTATGAAGCTCTGTAGGGCTTTATGAAGCTCTGTAGGGCTTTATGAAGCTCTGTAGTGCTCCATAGGACTTTGTGAAGCTCTGTAGGGCTCTGCAGAGCTCTGTAGGACTTTATGAAGCTCTGTAGGGCTCTGTAGGTCTTTATGAAGCTCTGTAGGGCTCTGTGGAGCTGTGTAGGGCTTTATGAAGCTCTGTAGGGCTCTGTAGAGCTATATAGGGCTTTACGAAGTTCTGTAGGGCTCTGTAGAGCTCTGTAGGGCTTTACGAAGCTCTGTAGAGCACTGTAGGGCTCGGTAGGGCCTTGTGAAGCTCCGTGAAGCTCTGTGATGCTCTGTAGAACTCTGTAATGCTCTGTAGGGCCTCATGAGGCTCGGTACGGCTCCTTAAGGCTCAGTAGGGTCTTGTGAAGCTCTATAGGGCTCTGTAGGTCTCTCTATGCCTTTATGAAGATCTGTAGGGCTCTGTAGGGCTCTATGAAGCTCTGTAGGGCTCTTTGCAGTTTTCAAGGGCCCTGTAGGGCTCTGTAGGGCTTTATGAAGCTCTGTAGGGATCTGTGGGGCTTTGTAGGGCTTTACGAAGCTCTGTAGGGCTCTGTAGAGATCTGTAGGGCTTTATGAAGCTCCGTAGAGCTCTGTAGGACTTTGTGAAGCTCTGTAGGGCTCTGTAGGGCTCATAAGGGCTCGGTAGGGCTTTGTGAAGCTCGGTAGGGATCTGTAGGGCTCTGTGGGGCTTTATGAAGCTCTGTAGGGCTTTATGAAGCTCTGTAGGGCTCTGTGGGGCTTTATGATGCTCTGTGAGGCTCTGTAAGGCTCTCTAGGGCTCTGTAGGGCTTGACAAAGCTCTGTAAGGCTCGATAGGGCTCGGTAAAGTATTGTGAAGATCTGTAGGGCTCTGCAGAGCTCTGTAATGCTCTATAGGGCTCTGTAGAGCTCTGTAGAGGTCTGTAGGGCTCTGTAGGGTTTTACAGAAGCTCTGTAGGGCTCTACAGAAGCTCTGTAGGGCTCTGTAGGTCTCTAAAGATATACGAAACTCTGTAAGGCTCTGTAGGACTTTATAGAAGCTCTTTAGGGCTCTGTAGGGTTCTGTAGGTCTTTATGAAGCCCTATAGAGATCTACAGAGCGCCACAGATCCTCACAGAGCTTTGCAAACCCCCACAGAGTTCTATAGAGCCCTGGAGACCCCAACAGAGCCTTATAGAGCCTCACAGAGCTTCATAGAGCCTTTTAGAGACTCACAGAGCCCCATAGAGCTTTGTAGAGCCCTACAGAATCAGATAGACCTCTGTAGAGCTTCATAGAACCCCACTGAGCCCTATAGAGCCCTACAGAGCCCTAAAGAGCATTACAGAGCCCTACAGAACCCTATGGAGACCCACAGACGCCTCTCAGAGCCCTATAGAGCTTCACAGAGCCCCACAGAACCCTATAGAGCCCAGCCGAGCCCAAGAGAGCCTGATAAAGCATCACTGATCCCTATAGAGCACCACAGAGCCCAACAGAGCCTTACAGAGCTCCTCAGAAACGTGGGGTTTCCTGGGGGCCACAAAAAGTGACGGACCGGACCCTTTGTGACACGGAACCAATGTTCCAGGTTGCGGTTTCCGGGTTGGGACACAAAAAGCGACGGACCGGACCCTTTGTGACACGGAACCAAAGTTCCGGGGTGCGATTTCCGGGGAGTCACAAAAAGTGATGGACCGGAACCTTTGTGACGCGGAACCAGAGTTCCAGGGTGCGGTTTCCGGGTTGGGACACAAAAACCAACGGACCAGACCCTTTGTCATGTGGAAATAAAGTTCCGGGGTGCCGTTTTGAACGAGGGGCCAGTAAAAGGGACAGACTGGGCAGAAGCTTTGTCTTCTATAAGGTTCTATAGGGCTCTATAGGGGTGTGTAGTGCTCTGTGGGGCTTCTCTAAGGCTTCTCTAGGAGACTAGAGGGCTTTATGGGGCTGTATTGGACTTCTCTAGGAGTCTATAGAGCTTTATAGGGCTCTATAGGGCTTGTAAAGATTTTTGATAGGACTCTATGGCTATGTAAGGGTCTATAAAGTTTCTGTACGTCTCTGTGGGGCTCTAGAATGCTTCTATATGTGTTTATAGAGCTTTCTAAAGCTCTATAAGGTTCTGTGGGGCTCTATAGGGTTCTGTTGGGCTCTGTGGGGTACTGTAGGGCTCTATAAAGCTCTCTTTGGCTCTGTGGACCTCTGTGAAGCTTCTGTGGAGCTCTATAGGGCTCGATAGGGTTCTGTAAGGCTCTCTTGAGCTCTATGAAGATCTATGGGGCTCTGTGGGGCTCTGTAGGTCTTTATGGGTCTCTATGAATCTCTGTAGTGCTCTGAAGGGCTCTGTAGGGCTCTATAGGCCTCTTGTGGATCTGAGGGGCTCTCTCGGGTTCCCTAAGATTTTGTGGGGCGCCATAAGGCTCAGTGGGGCTCTGTTAAGCTCTGTAGGGCTCTGTAGGACTCTATAGTGCTCTGTCAGGCTCTATAGATCTTTTTCAAGCTCTATGGGGTTCTATAAGGCTGTATCGGGCTCTGTGGGGCTCTGTAGTGCTCTATAGGGTTCTGTGGGGCTCTATGGAGCTCTTTGTTGCTTTGTGGGGCTCTATAGGGCTCTGTAGGGATCTATATAGCTCTGTTGGTCTCTGTAAGGCTCTATATGGCTCTGTGGGTCTTTTTAAATCTCTATTGGGGCTCTGCAGGGCTCTGTGGGGCTCTATACAGCTCTGTTTTTCTTTGTGGGACTGTTTAGGCCTCTGTGGGCCTCTAAGGGTCTCTATGAGGCTCTTTTGAGCTTTATGGGGCTCTATAATGCTCTCTGGGTCCCTGTGGAGCTCTATGTGGCTCTGTTGTGCTCTGTGGGGCTCTATAGAGCTCTTGGTGCACTATAGGTCTCTTTGGGGCTTTTTAAAACTCTTTGGGCTCTACAGGTCTCTGTGGGGTTCTTTAAGGCTTTGTTGGGTTTTGGGGGGCTCTATAGGTCTCTATGAGGCTCGGTTTGGCTTTGTGGGGCTCTATAGTGCTCTGTGGGGCCCTACAGAAGAAAGGAAAAAAGGAAAAAACTGGTCCTGCCACCTCCATGCCCCTGTATGGGTGTGTTCGCAGCTCCCAGATGTGGAATTGGTGGCCATGGCCAGGTCCAGAGGAGGGGGCCATGTGCTGTGGGACTTTGTCCATGGCCATTCTTCCCAATGGGCTCCAGCTGGGGCTGGGAGCGCCCCAGGTGTGGCCAGTGAGGCTGAGGGTGGGGCTGTGGCTATAAAAGGGGCTGCCTGGGCACACCTGTCTGTGGGGGCTGATGGAGGGGAACTGGCTGAGGAGTGAATCCAGGGGGTCCCACAGGCAGGTGCCTGCAGTCAGGAACAGCCAGTCCCTGCAGCAAGGAAGGATCCCCCCAAGCCGTCCCCGACAGAGCAGACACAGCACACGGGAGCCTCCGTTGCCTATGTAGGTGAGCTGCCACATATCGAGGAACAGTTGTAGACAAGGAGCGTTTTAAACTTGAAAATGCTGCTTTTGAAATTGTTTTCCACGTCTCCTACTCGCTGTTTCCCTGACCCTAATTTTTAATACCTCCCTTTCCTGGTTGTTATTTCTTCTCGTTCCTTCCTTCACCCTGGTGGTTTTTAAGTTTTCTTTCCATGTCTGTGTCTCTCCGACTCCCTGGCTGGGTAAGGGATTGTAGATGGTGGTCCGAGTTGGGCCACGATGGAAAATGACTAAGTGGACTCACCTGTGAGAAAAGGCACGAGGAGGATCGTCGAAGAGCGACGCAGAGAGGGGAGCGCAGCGCTGCGACACGGTGAGTCGGCGCCGGGTGTCAGAGGGAAGATGGGACTGTGGCTCCATGACTGCTGACGTTGGGGGTTTGGTTCATTTTGAAGGTGAGAAGCAATGAGCGCAGCAGAATACGGACACTGGAGCTGTTGGGGCAGTGAGCAGTGGGGGAAGGAGGAGTGACTGTTGAGGTGTCACACACCTGGTGCAGCGGTAAGCGGCCCCCAGACCCATCCTAGAGACCCCCCCAATCCCCCGGAACCATTCTGCACCTCAGACCCCTCCTAGAGCCCCCATATCCCTCCAAGAGATCCCTAGACCCATTCTACACCCCCCAGACCCAACCTACAGGCTCTCAGATGTTTCCGGCCCCATTCTACACACCCCTAGACCCCTCCTACAGCCCCAAGACCAATTCTGAAGACCCTCAGATCCCCTCTACACTTGACCAGACCCCTCCTAGAGCCTTTAGACCCTTCCTCAAGACCCCAGGCCCATCTAGAGACCCCCTGGACACACTCTACACAGCCTCAGACTCTTCTTTCTATCCCCAGACCCATCCTGGATATCGCCAGATCCCCCCAGACTTATTCTACACCCCTTCAGACCTATCCTAGAGCCTCCAGAACCCTCCTGCAGCTGCCAGACCTATCCTAGAGACCCCTGGACCACTTCCACACATGCCCAAGCCTATCCTAGAGCCCACCTGACCAATCCTAGAGACCTCCAGGTCCCACTAGACCTATTCTAGATTCCCCCATGCCTATCTTAGAGCTCCCAGACTTCTATTACAGCCACCAGACCCCTTCTAGATCCCCCCAGACCCATTCTACACCACCCCAGGCATATCCTAGAGCCCCCAGACAGATCCTAGAGACCCCCCAGACGCCTCCTAGAGCTCCCAGACAGATCCTAGAGACCCCCAGACTCCCCCCGACCCATTCTACGCTCCCCCCGGCCCATTCTACAGCACCCAGACCTTTCTTACAGCCCTCAGACCCATTCTAGTAACCTCTGCATTCCTTCAGACTTATTCTACACCCCCCAGACCCCTCCTAGAACCCTCAGACCCATCCTAGAGACTCCCAGATGCCCCTAGACTCATACTACACCCCCCATGCCTATTCTAGAACCTCCAGACCCATCCTAGAGCCCCAATACCCCCCCTAGAGATCCCCACATACCCCCAGACCCACTCTACGCCTCCCCAGTCCCCTCCTAGAAATCCTAGAGACCCCAGCCTAAATTTAAAGACACCCAGACCCCCCAAACCCTTTCTACACACCCCCACATCTTTCCTACACTTCTCAATCACCTCCTAGAGCTCCCACACCTCTCCTAAAGCCCCCAGACTCATCCTATAGACCCCCAGATCTCCCCAGACATGTTCTACACCCCTCCAAACCCCTCCTAGAATTGCCAGACCCATCCTAGAGGCCCCAGACCTCTCTTACAGCCCCCAGAGCCATCATAGAGACCCCCAGATTCTTTCGGACTCATTCTACGCCCTTCCAGACCAATCCTAGAGCCCTCAGAGCCCTACTACAGCCCCCAGACCCTTCCTAGAGTCTTCTAGAGCCCCCCAGACCCTTTCTACGCCCTTTCAGGTGTATCTTAGAGCCCCTAGACCCCTCTTACAGACTCACAGACCCCTTCTAGAGACTTCCAGACCCCACCAGCCCCATTCTACACCCCCCAAGGACTATCATAGAGCACCCAGACTCCTCCTAGAGACTCCCCAGATCCCCATAGATCCATTCTACACCCCTTGAGGCTTATTCTAGAACCCCCACACCCAACCTAGAAACCCTCCGATCTTTCCAGCCCCATTCTACACCCCTCCGACCCGTCTTAAAGTCCCTAGAACCATCGTAGAGACACCCACATTTCTCCAGACCCATTCTACGCCCCACC